>NC_073695.1:53221750-53400466 GCF_029784165.1 Wyeomyia smithii | reverse complement strand
ATCAATAGAAAGACTAGAAGGACGCACAACGTAACTTCTCCAGGGAGCTATAATTGGCGATATTTGGCAGAAGGAAGGAGGCTCGGTAGAGACGAGAGCTTGTAAAAGGAAGGGTATAATCATATTACACACAGGCACGGATAAAACAATGATAATAAGCATGCTTCTTCTCAATAGCGGTTTTACTAATAATAGAAATGCGGGATACAGTAGACCCCCGGGCATATAGATCAACGATTTTGGTCGCAGTAGGAAGTTCATACAGGAAAAAAAACTATTTCAGAAATTGCAAACGAAAGCAACAAAATTGCATGGTTTTCAAATATTAATTTTGAGGACCTTTTCAACTGCGAATTATTGAATTATAACAGAAAATTGTCATGAACCAATTCCTTCATTTAAATTGGAATTTGAAGTGAATTAACCAATAGTGAACCCCTTTCCTATGGTTGACCGACCGCCAGATAAGCTTAATTTATGCGAAAACTTTTCAGAAAACTTCCATCGAGAAACACCTTATTCAGTCAGTCTGCATCAGAATCACAAAATTCTGATTTATGTTTAGAGAAATTGAGTTAACTAACGAGTGGTCCACTATAGGGAAGGGGTGAGTTATTTCTTTATCCCACTGGGTCAGCCTACCCAGGAATAAAGAAACGACATTGCGATTTACGACCCAAGTAAGAAAGAGATGCCAGATAGTTGTTTGCCAACTACTGACTGACAAATTTTACGGTGCACCTCGGAAGTGCTTCCAGGTCGAAACTGGGTCAAAATCAAGTGAAAAATCACAGGAGGGTTGTGTGCAAAGCCACGACCGCAAGGATGAAGAAGTAGAATACTTTTACAAGAAAACCCGGCTGCTTGCGTGTCAGTCATTTTTTAATTTATTGTTTAATTCAATATCGGATAAGATACCGATCACATCTAGGCGTTATCACTGACAGTGGGAATAAAGTATTCCTTGTGATAAAATAAACTGTGTAAAGCTGATTTAACACTCAAAACTAGACGGCTCATGTGTTATCAAAATGAATCAACTTTTCATTAAAAGCATTTACTAGTGCCCTCTATCGCACAGAGACTGCATTTCACTAAAGTGCCTCACTGCATCAGCTGCTATCGATGCTTAACCCGCTGCAACTGCTACGCTATCCGTAGCCATGCTAATGTTTTGGCCGCTATACGCTGCTATTGGTATCCGCTGTTCCTACATCAGCTAGCCCAGCTGATATCGATGCTGAGATCCGCTGCAACTAGTGCACTATCCATTGCAATGCCACAGCTGTGGCCGCTATCCGCCTGGTATCCACTGCACTGCTACTGCTGCTGCTAAGGGAAGACTGCTGTTGTCGCTGTCTAGAACTATTATGAGCAGCTTCGACTGAAACAGGCTCTTAGGGCATCTTCAGCGGTGGTCCAAATCATTGTTTTGGTCTATTTTTCTTGGAACAAACTCTAATTCACTGCTGCACCGGTGGTGTAAATTTTGTTTTATACCAGATCTAAATTGAACAAATTTGAAACTGGTATATGTTTTGGTCTATTTCTGTCACTTTTTGGAACAAGAAATATATCGTTCTAAAACCCTTTTTACGCTACCAATAGGTGGGTAAAATGTCATATTTCAATTGAATACCTCATTTTTAGCTATTATAAAGCCAGAAAAATGTTCCTCGAAGACACTGAACTGCAAATGTTCGAAATGCAGGCATGTTTCAATATTCTCAAAACCCAACCCAAGTTTCAAGAACTGCAAGATTTTGAAATATTGATGAGATGAAAACGGAAGACGAACATCTACGTGATCAAATATTTTTCTCTAATCTCTGAAGCCCAACTTGTAGCAGAAATTTTTCGATCATACTAATCCATCGTGAGAAATGTCACTGACGCTCGGGTCAAACCGCCAAATCCATGAAGCCTTGTGGATATAAAGTGTCTTGCCAAAGTAATCGTTTAATGTGCGTAAAAATTATCAAATTTCCGTTTGTTAAATATTAAGTGCTTTTTATTATAACAAGTCTCATAAACTGATAGCATGGGGTATTGAATTGTTGACAGTGTGACAGATGTCAGCGGTTTAAAACAACAAGATATACAACACCGGTGCGGAGAACGAAAAGTTGGTCTATATTATCTGGTTTTATTCTGGTTTCGCTGGTGTAAATCTAGTATAAAGTTGTTTCAAAAATAGACCACCGCTGAAGATGCCCTTATGTAGGGATGAAAAACCTATCGATAGTAGTAGGAAATCATCGATAACTATCGATAGCCATTTCAGTCGATAATTCCCATCCTTACTCTTATACAGACAAACAGCAAATTTGAAATGGCAAGGTCTATGATTCTGTCGACCGTGCTTGGGAAGCAATCATATTAACGACTTATCAGATCAGTCGAATTTTGCGCTTCAACAAGGCTTGACCATTCTCAATAATATAGTTGCTTGTCATGATTTGGACTTGATAATTTTTGAATTTTAATTATGCGAAAAATTATTTTTTATGCTGATAATGAAAGCTTTTCGGATGTTGTGCTCATGACTGAAGGAAAAGCTAATTCAGTACGTTCTGAGACACGGAGATGAAGCCAAATATATATCTGTTCCAAATTTCTTGAAAGTGTAAATTGATTTAAGAGAAAATATTAACTCTTCAATTAGGTTTATTTTTACATCCTGAAAAGGACAATTTGTTGTTCAATTCAATGTTTGATAAGATGCCGATCACATCTTTGCGTTATCACTGGCAGTGCGAATAAAGTATCCTTGGGGGAAATAAACACTAAAAGTTTTCCAGAACGTTCATTTCATTGGATGCATTTGCTAGTGTGTCTGCTATCGCTCAGAGACAGCATTTCACTAAAATTCCACACTGCATCAGCTGGCCCTGCTTATATAGATACTGAGACCAACGTCAACCGCTGCGCTATCCCCGTTGTCACAGTAGTGGACGCTTCCGTTGCCATTGGTATCCGTTG
Organism: Wyeomyia smithii; assembly: GCF_029784165.1. Classification (NCBI taxonomy): domain Eukaryota; kingdom Metazoa; phylum Arthropoda; class Insecta; order Diptera; family Culicidae; genus Wyeomyia; species Wyeomyia smithii. Next base: position 53,397,484 of record NC_073695.1, on the reverse strand, counting down.
CCATTGGTATCCGCTGCCCTGCATCACCTGGTCCTGCTATCGATGCTGAGACGCGCTCCGCTATAGTTGCCATACCACAGCTGTGGCCGTTGTCCGCTGCACTGCTACTGCTGCTGTATCCACTGCTGCTGCTAAGGGAGGACTGCTGTTGTTGCAGTCTAGAATTATAATGAGCGGCTTCGGGTGAAACAGGCTCTTATATAGGCCAAATAGAACATTTCAAATGACAAGGTCTATGATTCTGTCGACCGTGCTTGGGAAGCAATCATATAACGACCAATCAGAGCCGAAGTTTTCGTTTTGACAAGGCTTGACTATTTTTAATAGTACAATAGTTTGAAAAATAAAATTACAATTATCTGCGAAATCTATGTCTGTGATAGGGAACCTTCACGTTCACGAGGCATGACTGGAGAAACGCGTCTGATAATGCGGTAAAATTTTTAATGTCTTTTTGTGCAAATTATTGTACTCAGACGAAAACCTGTTTTGAATTGGATGAATTTTTAGTTGCTAATTACAACCTTTGAGCTGCCCTAATATTGGGGGAATTAAGATACACGGACAACATGCACTGTGGAAGCTATTTCACATTCAGTAAATTAGACAGGTGCGACAAATTTTAAGTTGCTAGGATGCAACACAGAATGCTTGCTTGCGTTGACGAAAATTATTAACTTTCAATGACTTGTATATTTGCCTTGAAAAAAGCATTTTGATTTCCGAAATTGGATTTTCTGATGGCAATCTTCATGCTGCCCCAACACGGGGGGAATAATGGCTGTCTGGCGACACACGCTGAGAAAAACCGCGCTGCTCCAGAGACGTGGTGACCAACCACAGGGCTAGTGCTGCTGCTAAGGAAGGGCGACTGCTGTTGTCGCTGTCTAGAACTATTATGAGCGGCTCCGGCTGAAACAGGCTCTCATATAGGCCAAGTAGCATGTTTTCAATTGCAAGGTATATGATCCTGTCGACCGTGCTTGGGAAGCAAGCATATAACGACCAATCAGAGGTCGAATTTTTCGTTTTGACAAGGCTTGACTATTTTCAATAGTACAATAGTATGAATAATAAAATTACAATTATCTTCTTTTGGGAAGAATCTTAGAAGAATTTCCAATCTTTTGCTGCAAGAACGAAGGAAATTCATCGAATACTAACCGATTTATTAGCATTTGAAATTGGACATATTTTTCACTTTTTTCGGTTTTAGATTTTCATTTCACATCCCTATGTAGCCGAACTTCCTGAGAGAAGTATTCTACTTCAAAAAAAGGGGTTTTGACAGTAGTTAGGTTGGTTCTAGGTAGCTGTGGAACTAGATAAAGGTTAGTATGCCCTATTTTACTAAATCAGGAGTAAAGGATGTCCTAGCAGGCGGTTGTTTGGTAGGGTGAGACTACCTTGGATGGATCACTTTTGTCAGGGGACCACTGGTCAGATTAAGGGGTTATATACCTTTTTGGTCGAGAAAAATGAGGAAAGTTTAATTTCATTTTTTAATTATATAGCACCATATTCATTGCATCAAAGTGGTATTTTTCTGAAAGTACAGTTTATCAACAATAAAAAAATACGTTTGATTTTGAGATATACCAATTATTACAGGAGTAATGGCCGTTTCCCCGAAACGCTATTTTTTTTTGCAGAGTCATACGGTGATCCTGATAGAGACTCAGCGAGTCAACCGAAATCAAAAAACTCATATTATTTCATTAGTTTAGAAGTGTGCCGTGTTCTTGAACGATCGCTTTTATGAGTATTTTGTTTTCAGTGCAAACGGAAACGTTTTTCCCAAAATAAAATGCACGTTTTAAGCGCCAAAAATTGCATTGAAAATTTTTTTGCGGCAAAATGTAACTGTATGTTTCAAAAAGCGATCGTTCAAGGACCGGCGAATTTAATAACGAAAATTTATAAAAAAAATGAAGGAAATCGGTTCAGTAGTTTTCCCGCAATCAGGATCACGGCAAAGTCATTTTGCGGAAAACACTATTCCGAGTTAATCGAGTGTAAAGTTTCAAGTTTAGCTTATGCGGCCGTGGCGTGGCGCGCTGCAAATCGCTCTAACATTCTTCCTATTGCTAAAATGTTTATGAAAATTTGTGAAAATGTTCTCAAGATGTTGTATTTGAAGATAATACAATAAATTTTTTTTTCGGTTTTTTGAAAACAAAAAAGGTATATAACCCCTTAACTCAATTTATGCAAAAAGTCAAGAGTTTTTTAGAAAACTTTCTTCAGGAACATCTCATTCAGCTAATCTGCATCAGAATCCCGAATTCCGATTCCAATCAAAAGAATAAACAGTTTTCGTCAGGGTGGTCCACTGAAGGAAGTGGCCTATCCAAGGTATTCTACTCTACTCTAGCCGTCTGTGTATATACGTTATTGGTTCATGGCACGCAAAACATTCGATCTTAAAGCTTTAATTTCATTTGCATGGACTTTTTGAAATCGTTTCATTTTTCATGTCAAATGCATGAAACTTCAAGATCTGGTGGCATCTAAAAAGAAAAAAACTTCAAGACCTGGAAAAAATTGTGAAATTTGATATCATGAAGTTTCTTATGGGTCAAAAAAATTAAACCTTGACCGCTTTTCCGAATGAGCTCAAATTTGGTATGAGGAATACTATTTTCGAGAAGCAAAACTTTTGAGCACTACCGCTTTTTTGAATGCGATGGTCATTTTTTTAATTTTTTGACGTAGAATTACGTCCTAAGGCAACATAGGGGTGCAATTTGGAAAACACAGATCATCGAGAGAGTCATGACAATTGGCTACTTCTCAATGGTTAAAACCCAGTTAGAAACTTGCTTTTCTTCATTCTTACAGCAATGAATTAGAAAATTAGCTGTGCGTACGAAAAACTGTGATTTTGTGAAGTTGATTATTTTGCTATTGAAAAAAGTAGAGCCAGTCTAAATCAAACTAGACAACCAACCACTAGTTTTATACCCCAGCATAGCCAACATTAAAATACACAAACGATTTGACTTTCTAAAACGATTTGTTGATGTTTTGTTCGCTCGAATGCACACCGAAACGCTTACCGGAACTATAACGTTCAGTAGATAAGTATAAAAGCTAGCACGCAGAAATTTAGTTTTCATTGTGTTTCCGATCACTGTTGCAAGAGTATATTTTACCGGAAATTACATCGATCATTAGCAAGCAGACTTGCCGCAGTGCAGCGCAGCAGGCGGTGGTTTCAAATCTAATGTGTGTGCATGCAAAATTGTTTTTACGGCTTTCCAGTCATCCGCTGTATGGGTTTTGCTGCAGCACCCACTCATTTGGTTGTAGCATTCCATAGCGGACGGAACAGCAGAGGAAACCTGCAGACGCTAATAGTGATGAGATTTTTTTTTAGATTTTCCCGTCTCTGTTTAGAGTTCCCGTCTTTATTTGATGGAGCACTGCTGAACATGTTTTTTATTTCTTTTATTCTAATGTCTACGTAGGTATTTGGACCAATCACACGGGTTTTTTTAATCATCACATTCCTATTCTGTTTATTTATTGTCGCATCGTTTTTCTATGCAATGGAATTTGAAAGTTACATTATCTGGTCATTGGTAGGTTTATTTCATCGACTGCTGCGTATTGGTCACTATTACCCAGGAAGGTGTTCTACCGAATATCCGAGCTGTTCTATTCTCGAAGAAATCGAGACAGAAGGCATAATTCGATTTATTTAAATAGTTAAATAAATAGTTAAATATAATTCAATTTTTAAATTTGAGATTTCTAGTGCAAATAATATTTATTTTACGTTATTTGAGAACTACTGAAGAGCTGTAATACTGCAGGGTCAGCCTATTCGTTTCGTGATCAATTTATTATTGATATTTATTATTTTCATACCCGAACTTTTACGACTCAGAAATATATTTGATCCGTGCGTACTCGTTCATAACCAAACCCGTGAGCTTACACATCGATAGATGAGAAATGAAAAGTTGAAATTAATACCACCTTTTTTGGTTTGTGTCCTCATAAGAGCGTTCCTTCCCGCTCTAAAAAATCACTTTCATTCGAAAAGATCATTCAATTTCGTGTATCTTGCCACCAAATTAAGAACCATCATCCAACGAAAGCAAAAAGTTTTTTTTTTTTGATTCACCAAAAGCATTTCAAACGCTCACGAAGCAGAACGAGAACATTGGAATGGCCGGGGATGAATCGTCACGAGGATTAGCGTCGTTGTGTCGTCGGATCGTTTCCAACCGAAGCGAGCGAAGCATTAAAAGCTCTACTTTACGAGTGCTCTTAAACCCCACCGAAGTAGCATTCCGTTGGACGAAGACGAAAAGAAAACAGAAACAAGAATCCGTCCTCAGAAATCAGCATGCAGGTGGGTGCTCCGCGAGGCTCCTCTTCTGCTACCTCGGTGACAGCGAATCGGTCCAGTTTATGGGGAGAAACATACGAAAACGGATTTGGAACATTCACGCACTATTAGTATTCAAATACTTTTTTCCATACCGGACAGTCTAACGTTCGTTCAACAGTCAGAGTCAACGATTTTTTTGTGATTTTTTTTACGAATTGGATTTTGATTATGATGGAAACAGCTTTCAAGGAGATTGAGAAAAGATTACACGCCTCGAATATTCTGGTCGCAGAAACAGTTCAATCACTTATTCTATAATCTCTCTCGTCATCGACAATCCTCCCGTCTCTTTGATGTCGTCAGCAATTGAAGACTTTTACGAAAATATCTGCGTTACAGCATTAACAATTGAACACGGCTCGATTTGGATTCTGTAGCTTAGATGCTTCTCATCAATCGGGCACTATCACTACCTAATCCTATGAACTACATTCATTGCCATCAGCTCTAACTGTTATGCCGACCGGGATCGCTCGTAAATCTAAACAATTCGAATCGAACTCAATCGTAACCCACTTTAAACCGCAAAATTGACGTGTCGCTGTGTCACAGTCATAGACTTTCATTCGAATACCACGCACTGGGCGGCTTCACCCTTTCATCCTCACCAAATTGGGTTCAGTCAAAATAGCAATAGATTCCTGATGATGGTCTCGCCAAAAGATTGCCATCAATGCACTGGTGTTATTTGACACGCACAGCCGGTGTGTCCCAAAATTTCGATCCGACTTTGATTGGGTGCGAGTCGTAGCGTGGATGCTTTAGTTCTTGAAATAACATAACAGAATGCCACACTGTATCTCTGTGTTGAACAGGAATTAGAATATTTTAACCTATCTGGGTGGCTTAATTGGTTAGGTAAGCAAAACAGTAGTCAAAAGCTAAGCAGGAAATTGATGAAATAATCATTAAACTTTATTAGGGTATTCTTTGCTTAATTTTAAGTTAGTTGGAGAAAAAATACAATTAGAATACTTTCATATTGAGTAGTCAGAACTTGACACCAAATATTTGAGTGCTAATAACATAAAATATTCCAACATCCAACAGACTAAAATGTATTTGAGCTTAAAAGAATGTTTGGCGTAGGACTACGAATGGTTTGGGTTATGAGGTTAAGTCATTTCGTCTGCCTTTCTACTGTCTACCATCTAGACATGTGCACCGCCGCCGCCGACATACACCACGGACTGGGTTAACATCGTGAGCCTCAGTTTGAAACAAAGAGTTACGTTCCTGTGTTATTATTTTTCGAATGAAATTATGCTTATTTGATAGTCATTATTTATACTTTCAATTCGCAAATTTTTGGAAAATAATAAACGAATTAAAGTTTGAAAAAATTAGCAACGATGAAAGACTTTTATCATATTATTTTTTATACAGAAAATCATACGCAAATCATATTATTGGTAATATTGTACTGAAACTGTAGTAATCATGTTGGTGAATTTAAATTGCCTTATTATTCTTCGTTGATATTCGAATTTATAGCTATATGGATCATGGATGGCTAACCAGGCCAGCGAAGGAAAAACATCACCTCTAGCGATTAATGAATGCATATGAAACAAGCCTAGGATGTTATTTGAGGGAATAAAGCCTAGGATGCATTGACATCGTCGTCAGTATGCGAAAAACAAAGTATCGGTGCTGGTGCACTCTTTTTGCTTTCCTCTTTACGATATATTTCTATTCATTAGTGTACACCACAATACGTGGTTCTCAATGTGCACAACTCGGTATATGAAGTTATTCGTCTCTGTTACAGAGAGCGATCAAAACTTGTTATATCCTTATTCTTTTGACTCATGAATATGATTTTTTGTCAGAAAAAGAAAGAAAATGACAGTGTATGCTCTCCTACTCTCGCTTAAACTCAACCGCTGCCGAAGTAGTTCCTTCCCCCACACATCTGCTGCTGTTCAGGCGACATGATTTTCTCCTGTTGCTATCCTTTCTTCCCGTAGCTACCGACCTATGGAGAGACAAACGCAACGATCGAATCGCTTCTCAGAGCTGATGTAGTCTAGTCATGTGTTTGTTTTCTCCCAGAAACCTATGCACCCTATCATCATTTCATTATGGGTTGAGAGGATTAGAGTTTAGTCCCGGCCTGTACACTTCGTGAAGTGCACATATGATGAATAAACGACGATTGCATCATATTCGTTTCGTTTCCATCACTGAACCAGGCGCAATTACACCTTGCGTACGAGTTAGCCGTTTGAATATTTGCTCTTCCTTTAAGCCTCTCATTCCTCGAAGAGGACCACTTGCCTGTCTTGGTTTGCCCGGCCAGAAACTTCGCCTCAGAGCGGGTCAGGATACTAAACTGAGGAAAAACGAAAAGGCAAATGCACTTCACTAAGGTACTCAGACTCATGCGTTTCAATACCGCAGAAATTCGTAACAGATATTCCTAAATCTCAAAACACCGAACTCGTGAATTCTCCTATGTAATTATGTTTTCAACAAAAAACTTCTTGGTTTTTGAATACGACGTATTTTTTTCAAAAGTTCTACATGGGCTATGTTTTTGGCCGGGCACTGAGATGGCGTTGCAATAAACATTTTTTGGGGTTGTCCGATTGTACCGACCTCAACTAACACGCGTCCCTTAACAATTGTTCAAATAAACCAACATAGGGGAACTGCTCCATTATTCATCTCAGCTCATATATTCATCTCATACAACGCATACTTTCTAACTAAACCCATCTGCTAATCCATGGAATGGATTTTTCTTAGTACACTTTAGATTTCTCATAAAGTGGAATCCTCAAAAACTCACTTGAAAGCTCTAAATTTGATATTGTAGTCGGGCATCTGCACTCGAAAACTCATTTAATTCAATCACCTACTTCAGAAAACAAAATCCGCACATTGTTCTATACGGCTACAATGGGACTCATTCAGCAGCCAACCAATCATCACGAGCGGACCGCTTTTTATTTTAATCACTGAACAAAATCACTCACTACACTAAGAATCATTTAATCTATGAAATGTTCACCTCAAATTTTCAAAAACAAGCTTGAATTAGCAGAAATATATGAGATGCATTTCTACAATTCCTAAATTTCAACTGTATGTATTTTCATCTGTTTGCACTGTGTTGAAGAAAATTAAAAGTTGCCAAATCAGTTTCTGTTGATACGAAAATATCATACTGAAAATGTTGAATTACTCCGACATAATTGACATAAATCGACAGCACTGCAGTGGTTACCAAGGTTACAAATTTTGCACGTTAACAACTACAGCGGATGTCTAAGTAACCTACTACGACGGGTTGTGGCTACGTTCATTCATGATAATGTGATTTATTCATGATTAACAGTGTGATGAATATGGGGGCGTCGTGAGATGAATAATTGAGCAGTGATTCACGTGTTGAGATGGATATGGAAGCGTTGTGAAAAATGGTTTGTTTCACAAAATTCAGGATAAATGTAGCTATGTTTACTCAATATACAATTCTGGTTCCATAAGAGCACGTAAGCGTGTTTTGTTTATTTGTTCAATGATTCCGTGGAAATTTTGTGTTTAATCCGTGCATTCTTTTTGAATATCGGCTTAATGAGATGAATAATGGAGCAGTTCGGTATGATTAATCAATACGGGTCTATGAGTAGTATTAGAATCTATCAAGTCTCCAATATTATTTTGGGGCTGGGCTTACCGAAAGGAAAATTACTCAGGAATGTACTGTACTACATGCCATTCTGTAAAGCGTCTTTGGAAGGTAGAGCTAAAACCTTCTAGATCTCGAGACTTAGATAGTTGCAAAAGTGATAGAGAACGGCAACTGTCTATTTTCATAATATTGCTACCAGAGAGTGTGATCTAGAAATAGGTTCTCACACACATATAGTAATTAATTTTTGTATCTCTTCTGCGTTCTGACAAATTTTATCATTTTCTGAAGGCAGAGGTTCTGTTGATGAAAAACAAACTAGTTTATTATTATTGTTTAAACCCTCCTAGTTGGTCACAAGGTACGATGCCGGCATGACAAGTCAGTTGTCGTAGGTTCGAGTCTCGGTTCGGGAGAGACTGTAAGTGTCAGTAGGATCGTAGCGTTAGCCCCGCAATTGTCCTGTACACTTAACAGTTGGCTGCGAAGTCTGTGTATAATAAACAGAAGGTCGAGTTCCCAATCGGAATGTAGCACCAATGGTTTGTTTTTTATTATTATTTTTATTCTAAACCATTTTTTGACGTTGAGTTACGTCTTACGGCAACATGAAGATGAAAATAGAAAAACCGAATCATTGAGAGCGCCACGAAAATTGTCCACTTTCAAATGCTTAAAACTCAGTCAGTTTCTAACGAATTTCCTTCATTCTTACACAATCGATTGGGAAATGAGCTGTGTGTCCAAAAAATTGCGGAAAGTTATGATTTTGTGATGCCAACTGACGTTTTATTTGAAAATGTATGTCTTGTTAAACACTTATTTCGACTAATCAGATATTAGGTGAATCACTCAGCGTTGTACTAAACAACCAACCTTTATTTCTCCCCAGCACAGCTCACACTAGGGTAAACAAACGATTTGGCTCTGTAAACGATAAACTGTTGTTTTGTTCGCTCGAGTGCACAACGACACACCCACCGGAAGTGTAATTCTTAGAAGTCATGAATAAAGGCCAGCATGCAGAAATTTAATCTTCTCAAAGACCAGGCATTGGAGGGTCTCCAACGAGCCAGAAACGTGGTCGACGAAACGTGTGTTCGACATGTTCCAGAGGACCAGGGATCTGGACATGAAACTCGAGGTGGCTGATCTGAACAGAGGGATTGCTCCAGGGTTGTCTCAATTCAAAATGAAAATTTGGACGAGCGCTCCAGGCCATTCTGGAAAGTATCCAGGGTGTTAAAATCTTATCCCAAGCCAGTTCCTCTCCTCAGGGTCGGAAACTGTTTTCTTGTTGCGCCGGTCGAGAAAGCAAATGTGATAGGTGATCATACTGCCTTTTCACATTTGCCTGACTCGACCATGGCTAGTCTAAATTCCTCTTGTACCGTTCGTAGTGAAGATAAAATTACAGCAGAACAGGTTTGCTAGGCACTAAAGAGCAGTAAGAACATTAAGGCCCCCGGATTTAATGAGGTCTTCAACATGGACTTAAAAACAGCAACATGATTTACCTGCTGTTGAGCTATATTTTCGACAGATGCTTGAAATTTCACTACTCCAAAAGTAGGCACAAATAAAAACAATATTAAAATTATATTTGCACAAAAATGCCAACTTTCGAAATACGCATTAATAATTGGACTATATGGAGTAGATTAGGTGTACATAGCATATTAAGTTAGATTTACGTTGCATATAGTAGTTTCTTTTAAAATTTAAACCGTGACTAATGCCGTCAATCTGGTCAATTTTTCAGAAACTACTTGAAAATCTTCAGCAAAAATTTGAAAAGCATCCCAAACACAGAAAACTAAAGACGAAAACAATAATGTGAATCCCTTGCAACTTTATAAATGGTCGGCATGCGACCAGACCGAGTCAAGCGCCATTTTTTTTAAATGAGTTATTAACACAGTAATCAGTAGATGTGAAAATTAATAGTAAATATTTCATGAAAGAATGAAATGATTTCAAGAGTTCATATTGATATTATAATAAAAATTCTCTGCAGCAGCTTCTAGGAAGCATACGGGATAGGCGAACTTTGAACGCCGATCATTCGCACGCCGACCATATAAAAAGCCAACCAACTTATAGAAAAACAGGAAAGCTTTGTGTCTTTCTATTTAGTTTTCATTATTTATTCGATCACTGTTGCAAGAGGATGATTTGCTGGAAAGTGGGTCGACCAGCAGCAAGCAGAACTGTGGGATGTCGCAGCGCAGCAGGCGGCGATTTCAGAGTAATATATTAGTATAGGTTTTATTACAACACTCGCTCAGCTCCATCCTTTTTTTCAGTTTACAGCGAAACTTCCTTCGATAGTCTCGTAATCATCGGCTTCTTCACCAGTCTCGCAATTATCTGGTCCTTCATCAGCCTCGCAATCATTTGTTCGTGGCAACTCCTGGGTACTCACCAGCCGTTGAAACCCTTCCGCTCAACTCCCCGCACTCGGCAACTTCCTAAGTCCTTCTGGGGCTTCATCACAGTCATCTTCAATCTGGAACACGTGCTCGTTGGTTCCGTTTTATTGCTGGGGTTGCGTATTATTGATCATCTTAAATGCTAACCCTGCTAAGCAAGTGGTGCATATGTTTTGTCTTTCACCTAGAACACGCTGCAGCAGTTTTGCTAGTAAAATTCAATGGTGAGCCGTCCGTCAGACATTCAATCAGTTTGGGATGAATAGCTGTTTCTACAAGCATCGTAGCGCCTTACGACCTTCAGAAGAGTTTTTCCCAGAAAAATTTCCTACAAATATCATGTATTGATATTTTGAAGTAGAATACTTCTCTCAGGAAGTTCGGCTACATAGGGATGTGAAATGAGAATCTAAAACCGGAAAAAGTGAAAAATATGTCCAATTTCAAATGCTAATAAATCGGTTAGTATTCGATGGATTTCCTTCGTTCTTGCAGCAATAGATTGGAGAATCTTCTAAGATTCTTCTCAAAAGAAGATAATTGTAACTTTATTATTCACACTAGTGTAATATTGATAATAGCCAAGCCTTGTCAAAACGAAAAATTCGACCTCTGATTGGTCGTTATATGATTGCTTCCCAAGCACGGTCGACAGAATCATATACCTTGCAGTTGAAACATGCTATTTGGCCTATATAAGAGCCTGTTTCAGCCGAAGCCGCTCATAATAGTTCTAGACAGCGAAAACAGCAGTCATTCTTTCTTAGCAGCAGCACTAGCCCTGTGGTTAGTCACCACGTCTCAGGAGCAGCGCGGTTCTTCTCAGCGTGTGTCGCCAGACTGCCATTATTCCCCCGTGTTGGGGCAGCATAAAGATTGCCATCAGGAAATCCAATTTTAAACATCAAAATGCCTTTTTTCAAGGCAAATAAACAAGTCATTGAAAGTTAATAATTCTTGTCAACGCAAGCATGCATTCTGTGTTGCATCCTAGCAATTTAAATTTGTCGCACCCGTCTAATTTACTGAATGTGAAATAGCTTCCACAGTGCATGTTGTCCGTGTATCTTAATTCCCCCAATGTTAGGGCAGCTCAAAGGTTGTAATTAGCAACCGATTTTGAATCGCAACATGCTTTTTTCAAGGCACATAAAAAAATAATTGAAGGTTAATAATTTTCTGGCATCAACACAAGCAGACATTCTGTGCGGGATGCAATCAAATTCTGTTTTAGTTGTCTAATTTTTACTTTATTTAGTAAACCCCCCATTGTAGGGGCAGCGCAGAGGCTGCGATCAGCATAACCGACATTGAATAATAAACTGCCCTGTTAGAACGCATTCACAAAAGCAGTTAGTTCGACTATGCAGAGCTAATATGAAGTCGATTCAATCAATCAGCATAAACAGAATTTCGTCGTCTCCCAGCTGCCAAGTTGCAACATGATGCAACACGCAACAGCGAGCAAACGAAATCGCTTGATGTTACAAACCGCAATAAGATACGGGTAAAACCGTTGCGTGTGTGAGAGCACCATCGGTGTTTATTCGCTGGATACAAAAATCAAATGCGAATTGTGGAATAATTCGTCTAAAGAACATAAGGAAATGGTAAACCTGAACTGAAAGGCGTGGCCTATTACTGGATGGAACTGGATGGACCGTCCACAACGTTGACAGCAGATATCAGCACTCAGCAGTAACAGCAGTAACACCACGTCTCAGGCCTCTGCCAGGCTGACTTTCGTACGATAGCGGCGGTATTAGCGGTTGATGCATTTGCCAACACTTACTCCAGTAAAGCCGTGTCTAATTTTCAATGTGAAAACACCTTTCTATTGTGTTGGCCGTGCGCATTAGGCCTCTGCCAGGCTGAACGCGAGAAGCGGCGCGAACCGATTCGTCCGGCCGTACGTTAATGTACAGCCGTAAGTAGAGCTGTACAATTACCTACGGCCGGGTGAATAGAAAAGAATCCCTAACTACGATGCCGTTCCTGAATGCGAAACCACTATTTTCCTGCTATCAGAGCATCCTTGCCCGTTGAGGGTTTCGGCCTTCCTCCGGTGAAGCTCTGCCTTATTTTGGCAACTACCCAAGCATTCTGGATTTTGGCAATCAAAACTTCTGCTGGCTGTCTGATTTTCAGTGTGAAAACAGCCTTTAACTTTGTTATCAGAGTGCCTGACTACGATTAGGTCAAACAATATGTTTGAATTAAATGTTTACAAAATTTTAAATATTCCTCTTTCTCCCATTCAATAATACAGGTATTACGATGCCTTCGTCATACGCAAGTTCACCATAAATCCCGCTATCGGCGTAACACAGAGATACAATCAGCGTCATATCCGATTTTAAATTCAACAACAAACTGTCCTTTTTAAGACAACCAAACAGATGAATTGAAGATTTAATATTTTCTCGTTCTGAGCTTTAACCAAAAGTTAATTATGTTGATTTGAATTCACATGTACAAATACTCTGACTGTTGAAACTTGTTTGCGCCGCAAAGAGTTTGTACTTTTTCTGTTCAGTGAGGTCGTATTTATATGTGCAAACTGAAATTAAGTAGTACTTCAACTTCATTTGCACAGAATTTTCAATACTGCCAATGAGCGGTCGACATTTATTTATTAGGAAAAATGACTGACACACAAGCAGCCGGGTTATCTCTCTTGTAAAGGTATTCTACTTCAACTTTGCGGTCGTGGCTTTGCACACAACCCTCCTGTGATTTTTTGACGTAGAATTACGTCTTACGGCAACATACACAGGGGACCAGTTTCATTACAGGGATCCAATTTCAAAAACCAAAAACATCGAGAGCGTCACAAAAATTGTCCATTTTCAACCGTTTTAAGCTCAGTCAGTTTCCAAGCGATTTTCGTCATTTTTGCAGTAATCGATAGGAAAATCAACCAAGCACCCGTCCAAATTGTCAAGCCTTGTCGAAACGCAAATGTCGACCTCTGATTGATCGCACAATGCTTCCTTCCCTAACAAGGTCGACAGAATATATCTAGTTGACTAAAAATGCGCGCTTTGTGTTTTATGTATATTTCATTCCATGATTGTGACGATACCACACGGACGTTGGTTGCTGATCGTGAAGAAGAAAGAAAAGCCGGGTTTCAATTTCTGGCTGATCGCGCGGGGCGCGTTGATACTTAAGTTGATACGTGCGAAAAAAATCTTTGTCAGAGCGGATATCGGGCGCTATCTGGACCATGAAGCATTTATGCGATAATTGAATGAAATTTGCTACTGCAGCAACCAGTCTTTTTCAGGGCTGCTAAATATATTTGGAAGAGCATAATGAATGGTTATTACTAAATTGCAACTTTTATTGCAGTTTGATGCTGCTGCAATTGCGCAGCAGTGTGATGTGTATTACGATTCATTAACACTGTGCATCACAAGCGGTATATGCGAAACAAATCCGTAAATGTCAATTTACTAAGTTTTCATCATTACAAACCAGTCACTTCTTACAGCATCTCGATTCTACTCATGGTTCATAACAATTTACAGAAGGGGCATCTTTGCCGATTGAGGATTCCGGCCTTTCTTTGGTTAAACTCCGTCTTCCTACAGCATCATGAAATACAAACAATCTTCATATTCATATACTTGACCAAGGATTCCGACGATACCTTCGGAAAATTGAAATTCTTTCTGCTTTGTTTATTTTAAACATTTAACAAGGCTGAAATTATTAACTGTTACTGCACAGTTCAATTGTCTGGTAAATACAACTAATATCAAACATTTATGAATTGATTATACGATTTTTTATGTTTATTTCAACAGAGTCGACTTGAGCACATCGATTAGTGCGTTTTCGACGTAGAATTATGTCTTACGGCAACATATATAGGGGTACAAATTGTAAAACCGAAAGCATCGAGAGCGTCACGAATATTGCCCACTTTCAAAAGTTCTGAACTCAGCTAGTTTCCAACGGATTCCGTTTATTTTTAAAGCAAAAATAATACACGAAACAAATACGGAAAAATATATCGCTTCACACCATAAAAAATGATTAACCCTAATCGAGCGTATTTCCAAAGCTATTGCAAAAATTATTGCCCTAAGACAGGCTGTCGTAATTCTATGTTAACCTTGCGGTCGTTTCTTATAAACAACCTCTTCCACTTTTTAACAGCCAACTTGACATCTCTAGAGAATAAGTATTGAAAAAGTGGATTTTCCCATATAAAATCGTATAGAAACTTTAAAAATCGGGCGCAAATCGGGAGTTTCACCGAGTTTCATTGTAATCGGATTTTTGGCTTAGAGGTTATGTATCAAAATGTAAAAATCACGAAACATCAATATCTCAGAAACTACACACCCGTTTTTTACAAAACTGATGTCAAATGAACGGGCTATTTTCAGAACTCTTAACTTATAAATTTCATAGAGATTAAACATATGGTTAAAAAGTTATGTAAAGAAATGTTTTCCAGAGGCTGGTTAAACTCACTCATTTTTCTCAGAGATGGCTGGATCGATTTTCACAAAATTAGTCTAGAATGTAAGGCCTAGTTGTCCCATAGGTTGCTATTGAATTTTTTGTAATTGGTTAGTAACTTTGTCCGTTATTTATAAAAATGTCAAATCACTTTATAAAAACAACGCATATACCAAAGACTGCTTAACCTCACTTACTTTCTCAGAAATGGCTAGACCGGTTTTCACGAAATTAGTTGAAAATGAAAGGTCTAGTGGCCTCTTAACACCCAATTGAACTTCATTGTAATCGGATTTTTAGTTTAGGCAAAAAGCAAAGCAAAGCAAAGCCTTGGTGCTTCATTCCGTATCGGAACACGACCTTCTGTTTATTATACACAGACTTCGCAGCCAACTGTTAAGTGTACAGGACAATTGCGGGGCTAGCGCTGCGATCCTACTGACACTAACAGTCTCTCCCGAGCTGACACTCGAACCTACGACGACTGGCTTGTTAGGCAAGCATCGTACCTCGAGACCAGCTGTGCGAGTAAGGCAACGTGTATTAAAATACGAAAATCAAGAAATTTCATTATCTCAGAAACTAAACAACCAATTTTAACTAAACTGGTGGCAAATGAACGGCTTGTCTTGAAAATCCTTAACTAATGATTAAACATGTGGTTCAAAATTTTGTATAAAAGATATGTATAAAAGAAGGAAATCACGTTTTTAAAAGAAACATATCCCAAAGACTGCTTAAGCTCACTCAATTTTTTTTAGAATGGTTGAACCGATTTTCATCAAATTAGTCTCAGATAAAAGATTTAGTGGCGCAATAAAATCCTATTCAATTACACTGTTATCGGACTTTATATGTTATATATTTTTGTATTTTTTTGAATGGTGTTGTGTAATTCTGTTGAAAAAATAATAAGTTCGATGAGGTGGATTGATATGGGTTTTTGATTTTAATTCTCTCTTTTTTTTGTATGTTCCAACTTGCTGTATAAAAGTATTATTCACTCGCGTACGGGTTTCTTACATTTTATTATCTGCCCTATGCTTATACTTACAATCTATGCTCGTATTTTTTTCGGTTATCATACTTTCGCTTCTCTTCCTCTACTAAAGAGTACAATATTTTTGTGTGTATACTAGTATTTGATTTATCTGATTCTGACAAACATAACATTCAAAGGTGCACTCTTTACTTATTTTCATTATTCAATCCCTAACCCTTTTCGATATTGAATTTTGTCTTCCCAAATTACAAGCTCATTTCGAAACATACCAATCTGATTTATATTTATCAGGCCTTTTGTTTTCCACGTTGAAGTATTAGCTTAATTTGTTTTTCTGCCTTTTATTAACTTTGTTATATCTTTTTACGATTGTTCTTCAAATAACTTTCTTCAATTTTATAAAATCGCATGAATACTCTGCTCTGGTTACATATAGTGAGTGGACCAGTATCAGCAGAGGGAATCGGAAAACCACGCTGGTGATCTGAGATCACCTTCCACAGCGTTAGATTTTGGATCCCCCGCCTGTGTGGTAAGCACCGTTTTACAGGCATGATTGTACTGCCGGTACCCGGATAACTGTTCCATAATGAAAAACAACATGTTGAGAAAACGGTGATTTAATATTATCCGTGAATTTTCGGATTTCTAGCAATTACATCCAACACCAATGACCACAACAGTTTCATGGCACCACAAGTTTATTGTTAAGAAAAAATAAACCATAGATGGAATTAGTTTAACGTTATATAACTTGAAAAAAAAAGACAAAATGGGACAAAATATGCGGGTACATTTCAAAAGTACTCGCATATTTTGTCCCATCACATATAAATTCAACCAGTAACCGGCAGTATCATTGACAACATAGATTGTACTACAGAAAAACAACATTAGTCTAGTTAATTCAATGACATTCTTCTATATGCCTAAAATAATCCTCTATATACTAATCTGGAGCAAATTTATATGTTTTCAGTTTGTACCACTATGCAGAGGGACTGTAATACGGGTACTTTCAATATGGAACAAAAACAACTTGGTATTTTTTCCATGTATTTCCATACAAAAGTATCAATTTTAATTTTTTTCCAGAAAATATGACAACAATTAAGTCGATTCCCGATGATAACTCAAAAGTGACCAAAATCAGTATGGGACAGTTATGCGGGTAGCGGCAGTGTAGCACTACGGAATATGTCCGGACATGTTAATGAATCTGTCCGGATTTTGCGCTTTCGTTTTCAGCCGTTATTCGCTTGCTTGCATTAAGCGAAAAAATAACAACAGAGCTAGAATCATCTCGTGTCATCGGCAAAAGGCAAAAAATGATAAAAAATTTGAAAAAAGTTGCCTGTGCCAATATTGTGACACACCAATGGCACTTTTCAGAACCTCATAGGTTATTTTTTTTTCTTCATCTATTACCTCATAGGTTAGGTATTCAATTGAATAAGTTACTATTTTTTGCCACTTTTCAAAGCGTTGCCTACAGTGATAAAAAAAACTATTTTTGAAACAAATTCCTTATTCAGAGCACAATGCAGCTCCACCCACGCTGTTTTACAACATCAAATGACTTACGGAATGCCATTAGTGTTGTCACAATACCCGGTACCCGGCAAGTTTATTGATGTTCTGGTCATTGCGAATTACCATTTGAATATGATGCGGTATGGTCCTCTTTTCTTGTTATTTCTAGCAGTATAATCTTTAAACGGGTCTCCTACGGAAAGCAGAAAATCAAAAGACACAATCACGAAAGACAGAATCACGAAAAGCAGAATTACAAAAGGCAGAATATTTCATAAGGCAGAATAACGAATGGCAGAATAAAAAAATGGTCTATTTTCTTTTTAACAACACACACCCGCGGTATTTGGCCGACTCTATTGTCCAAGTGTATGCTGTCCTTACTCGCTACCGCTCGTTCGGACTTAACTAAGGGAAGGAAAACCTGTTTGAATAATCCTAGAAAACCAGTAGATCAGTTGTTTGTATGCGAGAGGCCGCCGCTTCCGACGGCGGGTCGGTGGCCGGCTCGGACCGCGGAAACCACGGCGGCTTTGTGCCGCCTCGGTTCCTTGCCCTCGATTATGCGTCTTCGCCGCATGAATTGTGTTTTGTTAATTATAACCAACAAGCCGTTGAGACTAGTGTAAGTTATACCTAACATCAAAAAATTACTCTCCGCGATGCGAGTCTTGAGGACCTGAGTCAAACCAGTTTGCGCGTTTCGGATCTAATAATTAGGCTTGATTTGCACCTCCCATCAAAACTGATCATTGCTTGTGACCAGTTATTAAGTTAATATTATTACCAAATAATATTAAAAAATAAATGTAGAGTAGCAACTTTGATACTGTGACCAGGATTCGCACCAAGTTGCCTTTCGTGCCCTGCGAAATTCTGCCTTTTGAAATATTCTGCCTTGTGTGTACGGTCATAGAGTTCTGCCTTTCATGATTCTGCCTTCTGTGGCGAACCCCTTTAAACTCAACTATCAAAACGATCTCTCGAAATGTGTCGTTGCATGTAAATGTCGGTTTAATCCGTGTTACATATTACTAAATGGCCGATTTACAGATTTTAAATTTACATTATTCAAACTAGCTCGATAATCAAAATATGATCTCATTTAATTCTATTTCAAGGACTTTTGGCATAACTTTTTTGGTTCACTTGGAATAAATGTAAAACTGCGGTCATACATTTCATGAGGCATGCACGCATGCATAAGGGTTACAAGGTAACATCCAACATTGCTTCAAGAATGTGTTTTCGACCCTGAGAAAGGCAGAAGGAATGAAACAATTTTGTTTAGAGTTAATGTTTTTCGTAACAGCTTCAGTTTAATTTTAGTTTCGGACCAAGCGTACTCGGTTAGATTTACTGGCAACGCAAATGTGCGGGAATTTAAACTTGCCTTCTAGATCGCTTATCCTTTGTGCCAACTTAACGATTTGCTTGTCGTCTGCTATACAGTTGACGAAAAAATGCTTCCGTCTTTTTTTTTACATCACTTCATTCCAGCACCTACGCTGCGTCGCGTTAGTCCTCTCCGTAGGTATGAAGGACAACCACGCGGGTTTTTTTTAACCATAGAGTTATCAGTTTTGTTCATCGTTACATCACTATTCCGTTCAATCGATTTTACAAGTTACAATGTCTGGTTGTGGCCAAGGAGACAAAGTCAAAGAAACGACAAAGTTCCGTTCATCTCGTGCTGGGCTCCTTTCCGCATTGTCCAATTTATTGTCTGCTGAGTGAAGGTCGCTATTGCTTAGAGAGGTATTCTGCCGAATATTAGAGCTGTTGTGTTCCCGAAGAAAACGATGAAAAAGGCATTATTGGACTAGTTATCAGCTTTCTGAAAACTGAAACAAACCTTCCTTTCAAAGACAACCACGTATTTTGATTTGAAACTGAGTTTTAACCCATTATTTAAAATTTAAATTTTAACATAATATTTTTATCGAGTGTGATTCCAATAGTTGTTTTATTTGGACAATGAAGTGGTTACTCTACCTACAACCAGGGTAGGGAAATGTACTGGTACGCTACAGTATTCACACGACAGCAGCAAAATTTTTGTGATTACCTCTGTGGAATGAAACACTACGCGACAGTAGCCGCCACCGAAGTTTCATACGATCTGCTTTATCTCTTGCTTTTTGTCATGAATTCAATATGAACGAAAATTCTCTCGCTCACTTCTTTTTATATTGTTTTCATTGTATAGACAATCTCTGGCTCGTGTGTTATTGACTGTAGCTCTCTGTGGTATTTATTGCATTCATTACGAATTGAAGTGGTATCAATTCACTTAGCGTCAATTTTTATTTGGGCACGAGGACGTTAATTGAATTTGTAAGATTCATGCTTTTATTGTCCTGTTTTTGATTAAATATGCTTTTATATATTGCTTTTATTGTCCTGTTTTTGATTGAATATGCTAAATTTGGATGAGACTTTCGCTACAGCGAACTATTTTCGAATGAAAAAGTTAAGAAGTAGGGATTCAAATTTTCTGGTGTACACGATTGATGATATTTTTCGGCAGTACATACATAGTAATTATTGATTTTCCATCTTATTACTGTGCTAAACTGTCGCATGATTACCAATTATTGTCATTCGCACAATGCGACAGTCTAGATCTCGAAGCGTCTGGAGATCAGCACAAAAGAGAATCGTTAGCCATCCGTGTTGGCTTTAAGTCACACGATTCTCTCAAATAGAGAAGCGTACAGTTGAACGCTGCTGTCGCAGTCTGCAAGAGAGGCAACAGTATTTTCGATACGGTGTCTTGCAAAAATGTCAACTGTTCGACACACTGCCTACAACTGTGTTTCATCAACGTAGAAAATTATTTTCAAATAACTTTAAGTTATATTAATATACAAAATGTTGATTCATAAAATGCTTCTCATAAAAACTTTCACTTGAGTACTAAAAGTTAAATGTGACTGCATAAAAGGGTGCTATTTTTCACTTACTATAAGCACTGTCTCGAACGAAGAAATATATCATTTTTGTTCAAACCTGCACTCGAATGCACTGTTCTGTGGCTGCAGCGAACCGAAACCACACAACTCACGGTCCCATACAGGGCGCACAAAAATAGCCTATTCGTACTCAAGTGCGGTGAATCTTGAATTTTTTAACCCTGTTAGTAACAGAAACCGGAGGGTGGCTGTGTCCCATAATAGTAGCGGAGAAAATACCAGCAGCGCTTTAGTTTATTACCCTGGTTGATTCCAGCAGACGTGGTAATGTGAAAACTTTTTCATGGCGGATTTCGGTTTTCACTTTACAGATTGTTGCCTCGAACGAACCATTACAAACCACGGCGACCGACAACGGTATGCTTGCTTGAGTAGTAGTAGTAGTTGTAGTAATAGTAGTGATAGTTGTAGTGCGGATGTTGCTCCAACCAATGTGGTTGGAAGCCGTTTGCACCCAGGAAAGGGGTACAAACCTGCTGCAGCTAACAAACCGCAGTGCTTTGTCTAGAATGACAGCGATGGTGACGATGTCTAAGATGACTCAGACTGGGACAGGATGCTCATTTGTCAGCATTACCAGGGCTTGTTTACACTCCCGGTGGAGTCGATTTTCTAAAGTTTTTATTTATCGTGCTTTCATCCAGTCACGCAGTGCACGCGCGTACGGTCGAGTCGTGTTTTGGGATGCTCAGGTAAGGCGGCACGTGGAGCTTGAATATGAACTAACTTTTCAGCTTTCAGGGGAGGTAGCGGAAATTGGGCGTAGTAAATTTAATGAGCTTCCGGGAAATAGTGGTGATTTGATTGCAGAAGTTTATATTTCCCTGCTGATGACGAAACAAACTAACCGGATTCCCCAGAATCAACCATCAATCCAAAATTACCTAGACCTGGTATCTAATTACGTTAGTTGTTGTCCCAAAATCGAAACATTGTTTATCAACTTCACCAGCAAAAACTGGATGTCCAGAATCAAATTTGGCTAGGTTTCAAACAAGTATTTTTGGCCTGCGCTAGGTTCAATCGAGAGCAAACTGTACAAAGTGCTGATATGTTGGCTAGTATCCTTTACATCACACAAAAGCAAAAAAAGAAACAGCGACACCGTTATCAGTCGTAGCTCTTTGGCAACGTAGAATGAAAACTTTTTCTCCTTCTCCCACCCCTTTATTTACAGTTTCAAATGAGTGGGCGAAGAATAGCTACGAGCTGAGAGCTACGAGAGTGTTAAAAAAGAAAAAAAAAAAGAAAACAAACGAACGACGTGACGAGAACCGGAGGAAATGAAAGCACCACCGAGTTGAATAACCTCAAAATTTTTCCCAAATTCCGACTAAATATCACTTGTTTCCTTTGGTTCGAAAGTAATCGGCCGTGACGAGTTGACTTTAAGCAGACACTGACGCCTCGGTGTTGTTGACATTTAGAATTTGCCGTAAGCGTTTAGTTAACCAGTGTTGAATGACGGGAAGGCGGTCCGACAGAAAAACTTGTTCGTATCGATAAGTGTTAGGTTTGTGCTGGAGTATCAAAAGCTATTCACATTGTTCACAAGTGAACGATATATTCACCGACAATCAGTTTACACTGGGGTCGCTTTTTACGCGGTTGGTTATACCGCATTTAAAAGATTAGATTAGATATATTCATACTAAACTTATTTGATACCGCGTACAAACCATCTTCCGAAACGAGTAAAAATAAACCGCGTTATTGTAGAAATATGCCGTTCAAAAAAACGCATAAAAACCACCCGCGTAAAAAGCGAACCCAGTGTAGTTTACATTTTTGTAGGTATTTTAAACGTCATCATTGGACTTGATTAAAGATGAATGTTAAATGTCATGTTAAAAACTGTTCTATTGGTGAAAATAAAAGCAATTAACTCGGTCGGTCAGTCGGTCAAACAATCAAATAACCTTCCCATGCTTATTATTCGACGTGATGACCATTATGAAGGTAACTCCACAAACAAACCAAAGCGATAAATAGCACAAGCTTAGCCACTTCATTCATATTTCGACATCAACGAAATTAATAAATTATCAAATAGTTTGATTAAAAATTAATACACAATTTCCAGTTCGGTAGAAGAAACATTTATTATTCATGGCACTACCCAGCCATGGCGCTCCTGCTAATTTAGGTGATGAAGCAAATGAATGTGGGAAATGTACCGTTCATTCGATTATAACGGATGAGCTTTTATTGCTTGTTTGACGTAACCAAGCTTTCGAAAGTGGGAGCAGCCCATTTCAGGTTTCGCGGTTTGTGGGAATCTAAATGAAATATTAACAATAATATAACAGGGGGATCAATGTCATATAAGGAGTGTAGGAAGCATGGAAAGAGCACCACGCGTGAAAAAATTTGTATCTATATCTAATTTTTTGTACCTAGATATGTAGTTAGAAAAACCAAACATGGGTGTTACATTCCGATTTGGATCTTGACCTTCCGTTTACTATATACAGGCTTCGCAGCCAACTGTTTAATGTACAACACAATTCAGGGCTAGTGCTACAATTCTACTGAAACTAACAGTCTATCCCGAGCCGAGACTCGAACCTATTGATTCTAGAGATACCACGAATCACAGCCTATGAGTATAGGTTATTATCCTAATTTTTGAATCTTCGATACAGAACTTTACATCAAGATTGTAAGTTACAACAAAGAGTTAGGAATTATTTTTTCTCAATGAAATTTTGTATTTTATTCGATAAATTTTGTTGACACGGCTCAGCAATCAATGATTTTCGCGGAGCCAGTTTTCTTCTGAAAACTGTTTTGATCATCATAATTTATGTTTTTTTTCTCATTGTTTATTTTTTTTTCAAACGGATGTAAGACCAAACTCTGCCGCTTTCACCTGTCCGGGAAGAGGCAGTCATCCAGGCACCTCTGCATGACTGCCCGAAACAGGCCGGGGGCCATTTTAATCGCCAGCCAGATTGCCAGGTTTTGGATTCCATCCGGTCACAGTGCCTTGCCCCCCTTAAGGGAGTTGGTCCGCTATCGCATCAGTCTACCACTAAGCCGGTGGCTTTCCATTCCTAGGTTGGCGGGTGCTAGGCATGGTGGCGTCGCATGCCCGCGATAGTATGGAGGAGCCAACTGCTTCCATCGCAATCTCTTCTCATTGCTTTTCCGAATACCTCGGCATCGAAATGCGATGTCTTCCAGCCGCATATAGCGAACCGACTGGTGGTCGCTATTGGGGTAGCCATCGTCTACCCTCCAGTTCGTGATCAGTCCTGGGCTGGAGAACGTCACATCGATGATCGACTCCGCACCATTTCTGCTAAATGTACATTTGATACCAACGTTGGCCAGATCTAAGTTGAGCTTTGTCAAAGCCTCCAACAGGATCTGACCCCTCTTCCCCGACTTCCCCAATCAACAGCCCAAGCGTTGAAGCCACCACCAACGGCGTTAGGCCCGTTAGCTCCATGGATAACTTTCGGTAGACCAACGTGGCGGAGCAGAGGAACTGCAGTAGAACACTCCGTTAACCTTGGCAACCGCGTACCCTTCGTTTAAGATTGAAACAACTTCGTGAACCGGGAACCTGCTCGTCGTCCATTCGGCCGCCATACTGGATTTATCCGCACGCAGTTACCGCTTCCGGGAGGGATGCGGTACGGGTCCGATATGATGGCTATATCCGACCGTGACTCAGTGGCTGCTTGGTATAGCAGCTGCTGAGCCGCATAGTAGTGGTTCAGGTTCATTTGCGTTACCCTTATGCACGCGGTTACGCAGCTGGCCTACCGACTGGGCACCTGAGGCCTTCCATAAAGTGTTTGGCGTCCCGTTTACCGGAACATACCATGCACTTGGGAGACTCCCGGCAATCCTTCATTTTATGGCCTGCACGAACACGACACCTGCATAACTAGCTCCTGCCGATGCTAGTCGGAAGGTAGCCACCTGGGTCCCCGCTGAACTCTTTCGGAGGCGGATTGACCCAGTGGCCACCTATACCCCGCACTTCTCTACGAGGACTTGTGCAACGTCTCAGCCGTCGGTGATTTCATCCAGGTTTTTAAGCTGGAGAGTCACCTCCGAAGTGAGTGCCCGAACCATCACCGCTTCGCCAAGCACCTGCTCAGTTACCGCCTTGTAGGAAGAGCCTTTGTTCTTCGCATCCTTTCGGAGCTCAAGAATCATCTTGCCAGTGCGAGATTGACGGTCCCTAAATCCTTGAGCTGGGTTTCACTCCTCATTTTCTTCAACACTTCTGAGTACTTAGACCCGTCAGTCTTGAGTATGACATTTAGCGGACGTTTTGTCGCCGCTTCGTCCTGGCGATTATTACCCTCCTTGCGCCCTTTTCCTTTTACGGAAACCCATGGGTTTCTCGCAGTCGCCGCTCTTGTCGTTGTGCCGGCTATTGAGCCTGTTGGTGTGCTAGCTCGCGAGGCCAGCTCCACCAACCGCTCCTCATGTTATTGGGGGCCGCTTCCCCCTGGGACTGCTTCGGTTGGAGGCAATAAGGACAGGAGCAGCGGGGACTTCAAAAGAACCAGCTGCTAGAACTAATTGTCCTTCAACCTATAGCGAAACACTGAAATGTGTTAGGGTAGGAATTCTCCCAAGAAACTACCCTAGAAATAAATTTTCCACAACAAACTTAGAACTGAGCAGTCCCTCCTCGAGAAGGTTATGGAACAGAGGAGAGAGAAAATGAAACCGAAATTTGTAAACCTAAAGTTTAAGTCGAGCTTTATGGTTATTGGATGCCAGGACAAATATACAGCGGACTGGCTCAAAATAATCACAACGACTCTTAAACCTTGGGAACCAGCTAAACTGATGGTGGTGGATGAGAAAAACGTCCCAAACCGGAAATCATCTCCGTATTTTTTCCTAAAAGCGCGGTAAATGATAATAAAACGATTCTTGGTCTTGTAAAAAGCCAGGACGAAATCAAAACTGACGCCTGGAGGATCCTAAAGCGGAATACAATAAAAGAACACGCTCAGCTAGTAGTCAGTGTCAGTGGACGATGCTTCTATGCGTAAGATTACTGATTGGGGACTAAAGCTGAACTTCAAGTTTGGGCAAAGCTTCGTCAAGAGGATTAGTGTCAACCATTGGCTTAGAAAGTAAGTGCCCGAACGCGAAGTAAAAACAGCATCTGAAAAGAAATCAAGGCAAAATCGAGGAGATATAAGACTTGAATCAGAACGCGAGAAAACGATGAGACAGAAGCCTCGCAATATTTCTGGACGGGAAAAAGATAAACCCAGACTGGAGAAGAGAGGCGAGGACAAATCAGCGACGCAGTTGGGTAGACCCAGCCCCACCTTTATGAATGCTATACGTGAGGAAGTCCTGGATATAACTTTGTCCAGCAACAAACTTTCAGACAATATAAAGAATTGGTATGTGTTTGATGAAATTTCACTATCAGATCGTAGGCAAATTCTTTTAGATTACTGTGCAGGAGAAATCTTGCAAGAACCCTATAGAGACCCCAGGAAAGCCAACTGGGATCTCTACAACAGTAAACTGTTGATCGACAAATATATCTTTGAAAGAGAAATTGAAACCAAAGATGAGCTGGAAACCTGCTTTAATTTAATCACAAGTAAGATAATTAGTGCATACTACGAAAGTTGTCCTACCAAGACGCGAGTGTCAAATAAGGACTCACCTTGGTGGAATAAGACCCTTCTACTTAGAAAGTCCTCTAGAAAACTGTTCAATAAAGCGAAACTAACAGGTCACGGTGTCTCTGGTAGAAGAAACTTATTCGAAAAAAAATTAGTATCGCTCTTATACTCATCATTCGAAAGCTCAAGGTGTCCCCTTTAATACGCTACTAAAATTTAAACGTTCTATCGGCGGGTCCAGAACAATTTTTGTTCAGACATTTTTTTTGTAGTTGAAAAGCTGGTGGAATTGGAACTATGTATACTTAACAAGGGACTTAGGTGCTGGGGGCCCGATCAGATAGTGTTGAAACCTTCAAGTTTTGTTTTTTCATATAATGAAACAATATTTGATATAATCTTGAATTTTTTGAACAGATCATAGTGGGGTAAAAAAGACTCGAAAATGTTGAGTCCAAAAACTACTGAAAAGACAAAAAAAAGCTATAACTTTTTGTACGCTTAATCTATTTATTTCAAAATTGATATGGTAATTCTATCCTATAAAAATATACAATGTCGGTTATTGAAAGTTCCTGTCAGAGGATATTGATTTAGATATTTACATTTTTCTTCAAAAACATGGTGATTTTTGGAGTTTTTTTTTGTCATCAGAACTAGGTCCTACAATTAAACAATACGTTTTATAAATCAACTCAAGAGTTTTATTGGACGTGTTCAAAAAGTGCACCGTTTTAAAATAAAACGATTTTGAAGTAGAATACTTCTCTCAGGAAGTTCGGCTACATAGGGATGTGAAATGAAAATCTTAAACCGAAAAAAGTGAAAAATATGTCCAATTTCAAATGCTAATAAATCGGTTAGTATTCGATGGATTTCCTTCGTTCTTGCAGCAATAGATTGGAAAATTTTCTAAGATTCTTCCCAAAATAAGATAATTGTAATTTTATTATTCACACTATTGTACTATTGAAAATAGTCAAGCCTTGTCAAAACGAAAAATTCGACCTCTGATTGGTCGTTATATGCTTGCTTCCCAAGCACGGTCGACAGGATCATATACCTTGCAATTGAAAACATGCTATTTGGCCTATATAAGAGCCTGTTTCAGCCGGAGCCGCTCATAATAGTTCTAGACAGCGACAACAGCAGTCGTCCTTCCTTAGCAGCAGCACTAGCCCTGTGGTTGGTCACCACGTCTCAGGAGCAGCGCGGTTTTTTTCCAGCGTGTGTCGCCAGACAGCCATTATTCCCCCCGTGTTGGGGCAGCATGATGATTGCCATCAGGAAATCCAATTTCGGAAATCAAAATGCCTTTTTTAAGGCAAATAAACAAGTCATTGAAAGTTAATAATTTTTGTCAACGCAAGCAAGCATTCTGTGTTGCATCTTAGCAATTCAAAATTGTCGCACCCGTCTAATTTACTGAATGTGAAATAGCTTCCACAGTGCATGTTGTCCGTCTATCTTAACTCCCCCAATGTTAGGGCAGCTCAAAGGTTGTAATTACAAACCGATTTTGAACCGCAACATGCTTTTTTCAAGGCAAATAAAAAAATAATTGAAGGTTAATAATTTTCTGGCATCAACACAAGCAGACATTCTGTGCGGGATGCAATCAAGTTGTCTGTTGTAGTTGTCTAATTTTCACTTTATTTAGTAAACCCCCCACTGTAGGGGCAGCGCAAAGGCGCGATCAGCATAACCGACATTGAATAATTAACTGCCCTGTTAGTACGCATTCACAAAAGCAGTTAGTTCGTCTATGCAGAGCTAATATGAAGTCGATTCAATCAATCAGCATAAACAGAATTTCGTCGTCTCCCAGTTGCCAAGTTGCAACATGATGCAACACGCAACAGCGAGCAAACGAAATCGCTTGATGTTACAAATCGCAATAAGATACGGGTTAAAACCGTTGCGTGTGTGAGAGCACCATCGGTGTTTATTCGCTGGATACACTATCTACTGTCTACTGAACGCAATAATCTGCTTACATGCGACACGGGGACGGGAACATTTTCTTCAACAAAGCTGCACAACACGACACAAAACATGTTAATTTGTTGCTTCAATGAGAGTGCTATCGGTCCGGCTCGACAGAATGTTCACAAGAAATCATTTTTGTGCATCCGTGCTACGAAACTGAGGAAAAACTTTAGAAACTGGAAAAAGAGGTGGAGCTTATCAAATGATCGCTCTGAGCCGGAATAAAGTCACACATATTTTTCAAGTTATATCATTCCACCACGTACGAAAAATAATTCATTCCTATTTTCATCCCTATATAAGAGCCTGTTTTAGTCGAAGCCGCTCATAATAGTTCTGAACAGCGACGACAGCAGTCCTCCCTTAGCAGCAGCGGGAGCGAGCAGTGGGTACCATCGATAACGGATAGCGGCCACAACTGTGGCATGGCTGCGGATAAGCGTAGCAGTTTCAGCGGATCTCATCATCGATAGCAGCAGGGCCAGCAGATGCAGGTACAGCGGATACCAATGGCGGCCACACCTGTGGCATGGCTACGGATAGCGTTGCAGTTGCTCAGCAGTTGGGCCAGCGTATAACGGCCACAACTGTGGCATGGCTATGCATAGCGTAGCTGTTGCAGCGGGTATATCAGCATCGATAGTAGCAGGGTCAGCTGATGCAACGACACTCCCTTCACTAAAATGCTGTTTCAGTGTGGTGGTAGCGGGAAGCATCAGCAGTAGGCTTGCATGAAGTGAATACATCAGTCAGCAACTTTCTCTAAGGCCTCTGCCACAGTAGACGCGGAAAGCGGCGCGAACCGAATCGCTCGGCCGTAGGTTAATGTACAGCTCTACTGATGGCTGACATTAACCTACAGCCGAGCGAATCGGTTCGCGTCGCTTTTCGCGTCTATTATGGCAGAGGCCTAATGGGAAAGTTGTATCATTTTGTTCAGAAGAATATTACTGTCGGTAATATTACAGAGATGCGATTGCGTAAATCCGATTTTGAATTGAACAATTGTTCTTTTGAGAACAAATAAAACACTTATTTGAAGAGTTAATAGCTTTTGGTACCAATAGCAGTATAGTGACAGCCTCAGCGGTAGATGCAGATGCAGCCGGTACTTCCCTGAGGCCGATGTAAAGGTAAATGGGAGCAGCACGGCGAAACAGTTCGGGTTATGCTTAGACGCGCGTCATTTTTCGTTGTTGATATTCCCCACATGAAACGACGCGCTTTCGTATGATAGCGGTGGTATTAGCGGTAGATGCATTTGCCAACACTTCCTCCAGTAAAGCCGTGTCTAGTTTTCAATGTGAAATCACCTTTCTCATGGTGTTGACCGTGCGCCTTAGTCCTCACTATCAAGGTAACACAGAGATGTAAGATAAACACTACATCCTATGATAAATTGAACAATTGTCCTTATAAGGACCACAAATGAATTATTGAAGATTTAATTTTGAATTAGAATACTTCTCTCAGGAAGTTCGGCTACATAGGGATGTGAAATGAAAATCTAAAACTGAAAAAAGTGAGAAAAATTTCAAATGCTAATAAATCGGTTAGTTTTCGATGGATTTCCTTGGTTTTTGCAGCAATCGATTAGAAAATCTTCTAAGATTCCTACCAAATGCATGAAATTGCAATTTTATCATTCGAACTATTGTACTATTGAAAACTCTTAAGCCTTGTCAAAACACAAAATTCGACCTCTGATTGGTCGTTATACCGCGCTTTCCCAAGCACAGTCGGCAGAGTTATGGACCTAGTAAATTGGGAATGCATCATTCGGCCTATATAAGAGCTTCATCAGATAATAAACAAACATTTCATCGGATATTAAATTGAACAACTGAAATTTGAAGAACACATATGATTATTTGAAGAGTTAATATTTTCTCGTTTTGCGCTATAATACAAAGTTAATTATCTTCATCTACATGCTTACTCTGATTATTATTACGTGTTTGCGTCGCTCAGTGTTTGACTACGGTCATGCAGAACGCAAATAACGGCGCGATGCGATTCGGCAAGACGAAATCTGTTGAAATGTATAGCTCTACTTCGCCTTAAAAAGAGCTGTACATTTCACCACGGTAGGCGAATCGCATCGCGCCGGCATTCGCGTTCTGCATAACCGTAGCCTTTGTTCCGTTCCCGTTTAATGATGTCGTATTAAATGTGCATATTACAATTCGGCAGCACTTCATTTTCTCATTTGCACAAAATTTAAAAATATTCAATGAACTTCATTCAAAACATCAGACAAAAAGAAATTACAATACTGCCAATGAACGGTCAACGTTTATTTACTAGAAAAATGACTGACACGCAAGCAGCCGGGTTATCTTTCTTGTAAAAGTATTCTACTTCAACCTTGCGGTCGTGGCTTTGCATACAACCTTCTTGTGATTTTTTCATAACAAGGTTTAGGCCATCATTTGAACCTGTTACACAAGGACGCAAAAAAAACTCGGGTTCGGGTTTCCCAAAAATAAAATTTTCGGTTTCGGGTTTGATCGGAAAGAAAGTTTCGGGTTCGGGTCGGGTTCGGGTTTCAACCGAAAAACAAAATTCGGGTACGGGTCAAGAACGGGTTTGAAAAAAGCCAAACCCGACCATCTCTAGTAGCCAGTACTTAAAACCTTCGTAATGGTACAATAAGCATACCGAATTTCAGAAAAATCGAGACCAGACATGAATATAGGTTGGAGACTTTTGTTTTGTTTTGCTCGTCACCTTCCAGCGAAGCGTTAAATCATTTCAACTAATATTTTTGAGATAACAGGCCCCACGAAAATTTCTGTCTCGGGCCCCCAACATCTGAATCCCAATCAGCATTTCACTCCACTAACTCCTTTCCCAAAAAACTTATATGTACAAATTATTTCATAGATGAACAAACCCTGGAAATTAAAGCTCGATTGGGGGACATCGATACAAAACGTAGTTGCGCTCCTGACACAATGCTTAGATACAGGGTCCAGTTTTCTTGACAAGCAAAAAAGAGCTGTAATAATCACCATTTCTTTAAGAAAAATGCAACCGGCATTTTATATTTTTTTAATAGGATAGAATGTCGATTTTTGAAGAAATCAATCAAATCAATCATCAATCAAAATCTATGTAATCAAAGTCACAACACTTTATTTGTTTTCAGCTGATTTTCGACTCCAAATTTTCAAGGGTCTTTTTTACCCCACTTAAATATGAATAAAAATAACCCTGAATATTTCAGTACGATCAGAGAACTCTGATAACTTTTTGTATTTCTGAAACATATTATTTATTTCCATTTCACTAGTTTTTCTATTACAAATAAATGTTCGAAAACAATTTCACCGAAAAATTCACGAGTTTACACTTCGAACGAAGTGAAAATTGGCCAGAACTGACAGAATATAAACGCGCTGGAATGTCAAGTTTTCGCTAGTTGCTTCTTTTTTCACTAGTGTGTGCATGCGTGAAAAAAGTAAGCCTAAGTAAAATAGAATGCGATCCACAACCTTTGAGTTCGCCAGATCGAATTTGTTTACAGTTCCAAGCGAAGTGAAAGTTTTGCAGGTTGCATTTGTCACGCATGCCGATTTTTAGATATAGAAAATTTTATCTATCGGTCACCTTTTTAGGTAGACCCTTTTGAAAGAGCATACATCTTCTTGGCACCCTATTGTTGACGCACTGTCGATTTTACGAAAAAAATTTCTTAGTTATCGGCAGGTCACCTCCTACACCCTGGCTACACCTTTGACACCTTCCCTATTCCTCACTACCCACTCGCGAGAATAGTGTGACGGCGGCCCTGGTTAAGAGAAATGAGTTATGGCAGATAATGTGCAAGAATGGTTTTCTATCAAAACTGATTCGTGCCACCCTGCCGATGATATATCGGACGCGTTCGTGGCGTTAGATGGTTCGAAGCAGGGTGACGGGTTGTCAAACTTATTGCTCCACATATCATTGTAAAGCACTATACGGAGGGCTAGCGTGCAGAGAACTTCGGGTAGACCCCGCACTCATTGGATGTATGCTCTCGACGAGGATGCCCACGAAATAGGTGTTAGAGGCGACTGGAAGATTGCAGCCCAAGATCGAGTGATACGGCGATGTACTCTGGATTCAGCGCTAGATCAATAATTGGTCGGTCGCCGCAAAAGTAAGAAAGTGAAGTAAGTAAATATTAATTAATAGTTTGTGCTGGGTCCAAAGTTTGCTTTTATTTCAACGACACTAACTTTTTTTAAAGCAATCCCCAAAGCAGTTTTCCGGTATATTTGCCAGGACCGACGAAAATATGGGTGTAGTCATATTTTTGAGTTCTTCCTTCGTTTCATTAATCAATTCCTCCCAGTTTTCACGACAAAATTTTAAGTAGATTTCTCGCTTCAGGTTTACCCATAAATTCTCGATGGGACACAACTAGGGGTCGTTGGACTAGTTAACCGACTTGGGTACTACATCTATATTCAACCGCTCCATCTCGTCCAACGATCGCATCGAGTAGTGGGCCGACGCCAGACCCGCCAGAACAATGAAGTAGTAAGTTCATTGCCTTTCCATATTCCATATAAGTTTTCCTTTCCATATTCAAGGATTTCTTCGTATTCATAGTCGTTGGGTCCTCGGTGCGCACGTAAGTCAATAATCATTGAATGGAGGTGGAAACGGCGGACTTTTTATTAATTAATATTAGCAAAAGTGAGAAATGGTAAGTGTAATGATAAAACTATCATACGCTGCACTCTCATTTGATATTTTTCAATACAATACTGCTATTTTTTTCCTATTCAGGCAATACTGAGTTTTAGACGGATTGGTTGCTTACTTTAGTTTACCAAACTTTTTCTAACGTTACCTATATATTCTGTATTGTTTAAATAATCTGTATTGCTAGCGATAATTGCTGTGATTTATTACCATATTCTGTTTGCTTCGAGAAGCAACAAAATCAAATTACTGCAAAAATATCGGAAAGCTCTCCGCTGAAGAGCCCATCATAAATGTAAATATTTCCGTTCAATTCGACGTCGGTGCGAAGGCACATTCGCATTCCAGCGGCATTCATCACTGATCCGGCCGGACACGTATCTGTCTCGTTTATTGTTGCGTGTTGTGAATTAAAATGATACATTGTCCAGTGCCGGGAGATCAAATTACCGGCCGGCAGTGGGCGATCGCGCTGGTCCAGTGCGAAAGGCGTTGCGCAGATTCGCAGTACGGCTTCGGCTATCTTTTGGCCGTTACAAAAGAGACTGCCAGCGGTCACGTTGCCCAGTTTACAACAAATCCCCATGCATCATCGTTGAAAGCTTTTCATGCTGCCGGACAACAACAAATTGCAATCGGAGTGCTATCTTCTCGTGTCGCAACTTCACTCCCGCTTTGGCGCACGGTGGGTGTTTCGTGTATTAAATATAACTAAAATGGTTTATCGCTGTGATAGAAATCAATTGGTTTCTAGATTAGAGAAAAGCATTGTTCTACGAAATAACTCCACAGGAATTGGGTGAATAATTTGGAATGGTAACAATTTCTATTTAACCTTCCCCGTGGATTGAAAGCGGTAAATTAATTTCAACCAGTTACATCCCACGGTGAACCGATTCGTAGTCCGTGCAGGTCATGTATTATTTATGCCGGCTCATGCGGATCAGTTATTGTCATGCACTTCCCACCCCATTGTGTTACTCGAATAGGCGGAGGCCGACAGTACAGTTATGGAACGTGATAAAATTTATACTCAATAATTTATTTCCCGGTCTTCAATTGCCGGCAAACCGACGACGGCCGTCGAATCCGGGCAACTAACAATGACACCAAGTGTGGGCCAGCATTACACAAATGACCAGGCGTTATCGCGGTCGGCCTTAGCAGCAGCAGCGGCGGCAATGAGCCATCATATAACTCGCACACACACATACACGCACTCGTTCAGTTGCGAATACTGATCAACGCCGGATATTGATTCACAGAGTCAGATAACCGTCACCAGTCTGGGATCAGCGAAGGTCGGAGGTGGAATTTAATTACGAATCCGAAATGGAATGGAATTCAATACATTGCTCTGACTGTCAGCGAAAAATTGATGAGTTGAAGTTTCCAGCCTTTGGAGAGAATTAACGGTGTAGGTGAAAATGATTTTCAAAAATTAAAAAAACGTCACAAAACAATAAAACCATAACGGAAACCTGCATTGGAATCAGTTAAACGCGTGTTTTTTTGCTAGTTTGAAATGTGCATAATTTATATTCTAATATAATTTAATTGAAAATGTTGACTAGTTTGAATATTTTTTGGAATTTTATTTCTCTCTGAATTTCTGTGCAAAAAAAAAATCTTTTTACCACCTAGGTCGAACAATTATGCACTGATCGTGTAAGGTTAATTTTTATTGACAAATAACCAACCGCCTCCATTGAAACTTCAGTGGTGATGCAGCAGCATCGTACAATATATTGCTAGTCATACGACCTTCATCACAAAAACAAAAACAAAATATAACAGAGCTCTCGGTATCATTTTCATGCTAAGACGTATTTCCGGGTCAATTCAACTTCCCCTTAGATCAGTTTAATCCGTTTCAGTTTGAGGCTCTCTCTTTTCCAGCCCCGGATAATATTTCACATAAGCTCATAATGGTTCTCATCGGATATTACAATTCCGAGGAAAATAGATAATTGCTTACCTGCACAGGAAACCTTTCTGCAACAATATACACTTTCCATGATACTGTATAGTAACAAAATGTTCTCGCATAGTGCTCACATTTTTTGGGGTGTTATTATTTTTCATTGAAAAACTAAGAAACATTACAGGTCGATTGAATAAACTACACTCAACCATACGAAACAAATTTTAATTATCATATCGTGCCTACCTTACCACGCTGGCTTGCTCCAACTGAGATTAAATTCTAATTTATTCAATTTACTGTGATGTGAAATCATCCGGGCGTAACTAATTTTTATCAATCACCCGAGCGTGGCATTGGATGTAACGACACCGTCGGAGCCATTGTTGCATGTAATGGGAAATCTAGCTGTCAGCAGCCCGTTTGAATGTCCAATGTGTCCCTAAATGTTTAGCACGTGCGGCATTATGTTCGTCAAAGGCCGGTGCCAATTTATGGATACTCAGCATGATGTTAAACGAGTCGCCCCTGTATGCGACGCCTCTTAATGATGGTCACAATTCGCTAATTGATGGCAAGTGTCAATTAGCGCGATACAGATCGATCGATGATGTGTGATTATGGCATAAATTTGAAAATTGCATTGCGAACTTCCGAAGGAATGAAACACGAAAATTTCAACAAAGCGCTGCGTTTCCCGTGCGTATTCTGTAATCGACGTAATTTTGTTCTCGCTTCAATCGTCTAGACTTTAATATCTGCTAGAATCTCACGAAATTCACTCTGTAAAAAAGAGGGTGCTTAGCGATACTTTCATCCAAAGATTTTCACCTCTTCCTTTGGCGGTTTAGCTGATGGTTACCGTTCTTTATGAAATTTTCTACCTATTAAGCGAGCCGCTAGGGTGGTTCTAACAATCTGCTTGCAATTTCCGCTGTATTCCGGCAGAGACTAGCCCTCGAGCGTGACGTTTTTCCGTCGCCCTCGGCAGGCAGATGGCTCTTTACTCGTGTCGAGTGAAAGGAACCGTGGCTTGACAGAAGACAACTTGCTGGGCCGCGTTTTTGCTTCTTAGCAGAAGTCGACACGGAGTGAAACGGCGTCAGCCGTGGCTTCATGATAAATGGAGACACACTCTTACACCGGAGCTGCAAACATTCGGCTTCTGAGAAAAGGCACCAGGGTGGAAGATATCCGCTCAGTGGCAGTCAAAGGCCGCAACAGCCAGCCAACAGGCGGGTATGAATTTCAACCTGTCAGTCGTTTGTCCTGAAGCGACGAGCCATGCGGTGGCGGAAGAGGAGGGGGGTGATGGTACCGGAGCTGTCGCAAAAAGGGATCCCGATGGGTCGACACACCTGTAAGAAATGGGCGTTATTTGCATTATTAGAAACGTGAAAGCGTGTTTGTGCGTATCGTTACGTAATGTCAAAATAATTCACACAATTGCTGTGGAATTTACGAGGTTACGTCGTAAATGCTCAACGGTTGGACTGTAACAGGAATGCTTCGGGAATGTTTCTGTTGGTTGAGTGGTCTGATGGATGTTTTCTTAATAACCTGAGGTTGATAAATGTTTTGTGAGGTGCGTACTACAGAATTGGAATCTGCAATAAAAATGACACCCATGACTTCGTTCTTGCAATAAATTTTTAACCTTAAGTTGTTTTTTTGGTTTTGTTTATTACACTGGTTTACACAGGTACACTCCAAAAGTTCAAACCGGAAAAAATGAAGATTATAGCTATTCAACCATTCCTGTGTATTTTGGTGTCCCTGGCCACTAACTTTTTTTAGAGACTTAAATGAGTTTTCTCGTAAACATAATGTTGAAGCGACGAACTCGGCGAGCAATTACTATGCGACACTCTCACGTAAATTGATACGTTTTGATAATGGCTAGGGGCACCAAAATTCACAGAAATGGTTGAATAGCTGTACTCTTCCATTTTATTTCTGTTTGAGCTTTTGCGGTACACTTTTTTCATTTTGTCGACTACACTGGGGTCCTTTTTCAAGTGATTGATTTCATCGCGTTAAAAGACAAGAATAAATTAGCTTTTCCCAAACTTGTTTGATACCGCGTACAAATAATCTTCCGAAATAATCCGAGTTACTTTAAATAAAATCGTGTTTAAAAATTGGATAAAAACCCGCGTGAAAAACGACCCCAGTTTTGGGTTATTTACTATTTATTTGTTATCACACTTTTAAAATGATCTTATCCAATTTGCCTTCATACTTCTGTTTCTCGTTACTTTTCTAGCTTTCATTTTTTTTACTATTCTGTCTTTTACCTTTTTACTTTTTTTAACCTTTTTACAATTTTCCTTTTTTTACCTTTTTTTACTGTTGTACCATTTTACCGTTTTACCCTTTAAATTTCCTACATTTTTACCTTCTTACATTTTCATTTTTACCCTTTTACCATTTTACCTTTTCAGTTTTTTACCTTTTTCCGTTTTATCCTTTTCACCTCTTTACCTCTTTACATTTTTACCTTTTTTCTTCTTTACCTTTTTACCTTTTCACTTTTTTACCTTTTACCTTTTAACCTTTTTAACATTTTACCTTTTTACCTTTTACCTTTTTTAACTAATAAATTTTTCACCTTTTTATCGTCAATCATCTTTATCTGTTTATCTTTTGACCTTTTACCTTTTGCCCTTCTTACCTTTTGACCGTTTTATTTGTGTGTTTTTTTAAAATCTTTTTACCTTTTTACCCTTTTACCTTTTTACCTTTTTACATTTTTTACCTTTTTACCTTTGTACATTTTTACCTTTTTACCTTTTTATCTTCCTACCTTCTTACCTTTTTACCATTTAAATTTTTCACTTTTTATCGTTAATCTTTTTTAACTGTTAGCCGTTTGACCTTTTAATCTTTTTACCTTTTTACCTTTTTACCTCTTTATCTTTTACCTTTTTACCTTTTTAACTTTTTACCTTTTTACCTTTTTATCTCTTTACCTTTTTCCCTTTTTACCTCTTTACCTTTTTTACCTTTTAAAATTTTCACCTTTTTATCGTTAATCTTTTTTAACTGTTTACCTTTCAACCTTTGTACCTTCATACCTTTTTACCGTTTTACTTGTGTATTTATTAATTATTTGACTTTTTTCTACTTTCTATCATTTAAACCATTTTTACTTTTTAATTTTTTCACCTCTTAACCTTTACTTTTTGCCTTCTTACCTTTTAACCTTTCTATTATTTTATCTTCTCCTTTTTTCCTGTTTTTTGTACTTTTTTACCCTTTCTAATTTTTCACCTTTCTATTGTTGAAACCCTTTAAACTTTTTACCCTTTTACCACTTTACCATTTTACCTTTTTACCTTTCAACCTTTTACCTTTTTACCTTTTTATGTTTTTAACTTTTTACATTTTTGAATTTTCCTACTGTCTATCGTTTAAACCAATTTTACTTTTTGATTTTTTACCTCTTTGCCTCTACTTTTTCCCATCTTACCTTTTAACCTTTTAACCTTTTCACTTTTCTATTGTTTCATCTTCTTCTTTTTTTTTCGTTTTCTTTTTGTAGGCTTTTACCCTTCTTAATTTTTCACCTCTCTATCGTTGAAACCCTTTGAACTTTTTACCTTTTGATCTTTTTACCTTTTTACCTTTTTACCTTTTTACCTTTTTACCTTTTTACCTTTATACCTTTTTACCTTTTTTACCTTTTTACCTTTTTACCTTTTTACCTTTTTACCTTTTTACCTTTTTACCTTTTTACCTTTTTACCTTTTTACTTTTTTACCTTTTTATCTTATTACCTTTTTACCTTTTTACCATTTTACCATTTTACCTTTTTACCTTTTTACCTTTTTACCTTTTTACCTTTTTACCTTTTTACCTTTTTACCTTTTTACCTTTTTACCTTTTCACCAGTGGTGGGCACCGCTAACCGAAAATTTAACGACGCTAATCGCTAAGTCGCTAACCGGAAAATTTAGCTCGATAATCGCTAAACGCTAAACGCTTAACCCACATTAGCGGAACTTTCGCTAATCGCTAACTTTGTAATATGTAAATAGTCATATCGCTATATTTATTGCTCATGTTTTGTAAGATTTGGACCACTTTGATCTGTTTTGGTTAAATAAACGAAAACAATTACTTTTTAAAGCTATTTACAGTAAGAGGTTCACGAAACGGTATTCATATTTGATTTTGTAAAAACAAGAATAACAAAAGTTATTTAGCTTGCATTGAAAATAGATACTCTTAGGAATGTTTTCATGAAAATTCAATTATTATCTGAATCGAAAAAATAGAACCAAAGTTGTCATAATTTCAAGCGCATTGCAATTCATCAAAGTTCTTGGTGTGCCAAAAATTCAATCTAGACATTGTGCTTGTTTTTTGAAATGCTCCTGTGGCTTGTACGATAACTGGAACACCATTCTAGGGTAAAAAAACTGACAAGAGTAACTTTCGCAGTAAAGTATGTTCATCTTTCGATGCAATTTACGTACGGCATCAGCAATTCACAGTTTTTCTAAATATTTCTATTGTCGCTTCTCCACAAAATTTAGCGAATTAGCGATTAGCGTTTCGAAGGCCAAAATTTTAGCGACGCTAACAGTTTCGCTAACCAGCTCAAAAATTAGCGAAATCGCTAAATCGCTAACTGAATTTTAGCGTCGCTAATTACCGAATTAGCGACTTAGCGGAATGGTGCCCACCACTGCTTTTCACTTTTTAACCTTTTTACCATTTCATTTTTCTACCTTTTCAACATTTAATCTTTCAATCGCTAACACCCTTTCAACTTTCTACCTTCTCACCTCTTCACCTTTTTACCTTTTTCACCTTTTCTACCGTCTTACCTTTTAACCTTTTTACCTTTCTATCGTTTTATATGCTTCATCTTTTCTTTTTGTACTTTTTACCTTCTTAAATTTTTCACCTTCTTATCGTTATTCTTTTTTACCTGTTTACTTTTTGACCTTTTAACCTTTTTACCCTCTTACCTTTTAATCGTTTCACCTGTGTATTTTTGTATCTTTTAACTTTTTTTATTTTTATTAACTTATTACCTTTTACCTCTTTACTTTTTTACCTTTTAACCTTTTTGTGTTTTATTATTTTAACCTTCTAGTCTTGTTACTTATTCAACTTTCTACCTTGTTAGTTTCTTACCCTCTCACCATTTTGTTTTTCAGTCGTTTTACTATTTACCTTTTCACTTTTTTACCGTTTTTCAAACACTTTTTTACCTTTTCAAATTTTCCTCCTTTCTATCGTTCAAACCCTTTTAACTTTTTACATTCTTACCTTTTTACCTTAATACCGTTTCACCTTTTACTTCTTGACTACTTCACCCGTTTAACTCTTCATCATCATATCCTTTTTATTAGTTAGTCTTTTCACGTTTGATTTTCTAATTTTGTTGTTGATTTTTTTTTTAGTTTTTCACCTATTTATCCATTCACTCATATATTCCTTTGAATATTTTTAAAATTTGTTGTTGCTTCAACTAACTCAAAATTTGATATTTTTACTTTCTGTCTTTTTGTCTTCCGAACTGTAGGGCTTTTGCTCATCTTTTTACCATTTTTTCCTAATTCAAATTTTTTTCCGTAACGACTTTTTGAAGCCCTTTCAAATTTTTGATGTTTTGACTCTTCAATATTTCGACATTTTCTTGTTATTCACTTTTGGTAATCAGAAAATAAGACTTTTCCGTTTCGAATTCTTGTTTTTTTTTGGCTTCGACTGTCAAATTTTTTGGTGTTTCTGATCTGTTGTCTTATTAACTCTTGAAATTTTTAACTTTTTTATTTATATATCTTTATGAGTTTTGTAAATTTGAACTTCTTTTCTTTTTCAAAAATTGTACTCGTCAACCTCGTAACCTTTTCATATTTTTACTGGTTTTTATTTTTGGAATTCTTATCACTCTACATTTAATTATTGACCTTCTTAAGCCCATTTTGAGTTTTGATCTTTTCAGCTTTGACATATTTTACGTTTTAATCTGTCTAATCAATCTGATCTGATCATCCTCTTATTTTTCTGAATTGTGTGACATGTTCCTGTCCCCCTTTTGGGGTCTCTTGGACTTTTGAGACTTTTGTTTTTTTTTCTGAGTTTTTGACATTTCAATTTTTTGTATTTCAAGTCTGGTTTGCTTACTTTTGAATATGCGTCTTCAGAACGTTTTTTTTTGTTCTTGTTGACTATTTTACTTTTCTGCCTTTTGACTATTATTTTATGATTTTCAAATTTCTGCTTCTTCAGGTTTTTTACTTTCCAAAAATTTTGCTTGTAACTTTTTGAGTTTTTGAATTTTTAACTTTTTTTTATATCTTGTATTTTGTATTTTTACTTTCAACTTCAAGGATTTTGAATTATTTCTCTCTACTACTTTTTTACCATTT
Source organism: Wyeomyia smithii (assembly GCF_029784165.1). Classification (NCBI taxonomy): domain Eukaryota; kingdom Metazoa; phylum Arthropoda; class Insecta; order Diptera; family Culicidae; genus Wyeomyia; species Wyeomyia smithii. Next base: position 53,356,402 of record NC_073695.1, on the reverse strand, counting down.
TAACTTCTTTTTTTTTATTATCGCTTTGAAATTTTTTTCGTTATTGGATATTTTGACATTTTTCAATTTTTGATTTCTCTAATAGTGACCATTTGAAGTTTTAATTTTGAAATTTTTGGATAATAAAACTTATCGGCTTCTTCTCGGTATGATAATTTTTGATGCCTATTCTGTAATTAACGAAATTTTCACGCGGGTTCACGCTTTTCTCAACCGAATCTGGGATTGACAGGGGGTTTTGTTACTCGTTACGTAGCCACCGCGTTAAAACAGTCTTTGATGAACTTGTACTTGTACTTGTACTTGTACTTGTACTTGTACTTGTACTTGTACTTGTACTTGTACTTGTACTTGTACTTGTACTTGTACTTCTACTTGTACTTGTACTTGTACTTGTACTTGTACTTGTACTTGTACTTGTACTTGTACTTGTACTTGTACTTGTACTTGTACTTGTACTTGTACTTGTACTTGTACTTGTACTTGTACTTGTACTTGTACTTGTACTTGTACTTGTACTTGTACTTGTACTTGTACTTGTACTTGTACTTGTACTTGTACTTGTACTTGTACTTGTACTTGTACTTGTACTTGTACTTGTACTTGTACTTGTACTTGTACTTGTACTTGTACTTGTACTTGTACTTGTACTTGTACTTGTACTTGTACTTGTACTTGTACTTGTACTTGTACTTGTACTCGTACTTGTACTTGTACTTGTAGTTGTACTTGTACTTGTACTTGTACTTGTACTTGTACTTGTACTTTTATTTGTACTTGTACTTGTACTTGTACTTGTACTTGTACTTTTATTTGTACTTGTACTTGTACTTGTACTTGTACTTGTACTTGTACTTGTACTTGTACTTGTACTTGTACTTGTACTTGTACTTGTACTTGTACTTGTACTTGTACTTGTACTTGTACTTGTACTTGTACTTGTACTTGTACTTGTACTTGTACTTGTACTTGTACTTGTACTTGTACTTGTACTTGTACTCATACTTGTACTTGTACTTGTACTTGTACTTGTACTTGTACTTGTACTTGTACTTGTACTTGTACTTTTATTTGTACTTGTACTTGTACTTGTACTTGTACTTGTACTTGTACTTGTACTTGTACTTGTACTTGTACTTGTACTTGTACTTGTACTTGTACTTGTACTTGTACTTGTACTTGTACTTGTACTTGTACTTGTACTTGTACTTGTACTTGTACTTGTACTTGTACTTGTACTTGTACTTGTACTTGTACTTGTACTCATACTTGTACTTGTACTTGTACTTGTACTTGTACTTTTATTTGTACTTGTACTTGTACTTGTACTTGTACTTGTACTTGTACTTGTACTTGTACTTGTACTTGTACTTGTACTTGTACTTGTATTTGTTCCTGTACTTGTATTTGTTCCTGTACTTGTATTTGTTCCTGTACTTGTATTTGTTACTGTACTTGTATTTGTTCCTGTACTTGTATTTGTTCCTGTACTTGTATTTGTTCCTGTACTTATATTTGTACTTGTACTTGTATTTGTTCCTGTACTTGTATTTGTTCCTATACTTGTACTTGTTTCTGTACTTGTATTGTTATTTATATTTGTGTTTGTTAGTTGTTGTGTAATCAGTATGTTTCGTGCTTTGGCAAAACTTTCGGTAACGAAGCCCGCGTTTGGCTTCAGAAATCGACGAGTGTACTTTTGTTTATGTCAATTTATGTTTTCAGCCGCAGAAAACATCACGACATCCACAATTGACCTGTAGTAAATTTTTCCCATATTTTTTCCTTTTTGCCTTTCTCCTAGAAAGGTATAGCAATCACTGGAAAAACCAAAGGTATAAAAGTGCTCCAGAGGGTCGAATCTCGTATATCAATCGACTTAGTTCGACGAGCTGAGCATTTTCTGTATGTGTGTGTGTATGTGTTTGTGTGTGTGTGTGTGTATGTGTGTGTGTGTATGTATGTAACGGTCTCCCAATCTCGCTCGATTTTCTCAGAGATGGCTGGACCGATTATCATGGAATGAATTGTAAATGAAAGGTCTAGTTGCCCCATAGAACCCTATTGAATTTTATCGTAATCGGTATTTCATTTTCGAGGTTATGTATCAAAATGTTAAAAACCCAAATCTTCAATATCTCAGTAACTACATAACCGATTTGAACAAAATTGGTATCAAATGAACGGGCTTGTTTTTTTAACTCACTTTTCTCAGAGATGGCTGGACCGATTTTCACAAAACTAGTGTCATATGGAAGGTCTTGTTGCCCCATAAGACCCTATTGAATTTTATTGTAATTGGACTTTAACTTTGTTCGTTATGTATAATAATGTGAAATCAGGCTATGAAAAGAAGCATTATCCTGAGACTGCTTGAACTCACCCACTTTTCTCAAAGATGGCTGGACCAGTTTTTACGAAATAAGTTGCAAATAAAAGGTCTACTTGTCTCGTAATACCCTATTGAATTTTTTTTATAATCGGACTGTAACGTTGTCTTTTATGTAACGAAATGTAAAAAATCACGAATCTTCAGTATCTCAGAAACTACACAACCGATTGGAACAAAACAGGTATCAAATGAACATGCTATCTCCAAAACCATCGATGATTTTTACAATGAATAAACATGTGGTCCAAAAGTGTTAAATTTAAATGTTTTCCGATGAGTGAATGATATTCACTCATTCTTGCCTTTTTCAAGGAAGGTATAACTATCTCTGGCAAAACCGAAGGTATAAAAGTGCTCCAAACGATCGAATGGTATGGTATCACTCACCTCAATTCCATGAGCTGAGCATTTTCTGTATGTGTGTGTATGTGCAAATTTTCAACCTCACTCGATTTTCTCAGAGATGACTGGACCGATTTTCGAAAAATTATTTTCAAACGGAAGATCTAGTTGCCCCATAACCCTAGTAAATTATATTGTAATAGGATTTTTAGTGTATATGTTATGTTTAAAAATGTGGAAATAACGAAAGTTCATTATCTCAAAAACTACACAACCGATTTTAACAAAATTGGTTCTTAATTAACGGGCTACTCAAAAAATCCTTAACATTTGAATTTTATAAAGATTGGACATGTGTTTTGAAAGTTTTGGAAAGAAACGTGTTCTGGAGACTGTTTAATCTTACTCATATTTCTCAGAGATGGCTGATCCAACTTTCATAAAATCAGTATTATATGGAAGGTCTAGTTGCGTCATAAGACTCTATTGATTTTTACCTTTCTCCTAGAAAGGTATAGCAATCACTGCAAAAACCAAAGGTATAAAAGTGCTCCAAAGGGTCGAATGTCGTATATCAATCGACTTAGTTGGACGAGCTGAGCATTTTCTGTATGTGTGTGTGTATGTATGTATATAACGCTCTCCCAATCTCACTCGATTCGCTCAGAGATGGCTGGACCGATTTTCATGAAACTAATAATGCAAATGAAAGTTCAAGTTACTTCATAAGATCCTATTGAATTTTATTATAATCTTATCTGGTATGTATCAAAATGTAAAAATTATGAAACTTCATTATCTCAGAAACTACACAACCGATTTTAACAAAAATGGTTTTAAATAAACGGGCCACCTAAACAACCCTTAATTTTTGAAGTTTATAAAGATTGGACTTGTTGTTCAAAAGCTATGGACAGAAGCGTGTTTCGGAGACTATTGAATCTCATTCATGTTTCTCAAAGATGGCTGGACCGATTTTAATAAAATCAGTGTCATATGAAAGGTCCAGTTTTCCCATGATACCCTATTGATTTTTTCTGCAATCGGACTATTACTTTGCCTGTTGTGTTAAAAAACGTGAAATCCAGCTATAAAAATAAAAAATATTCCGAAGACTACTCAAGCTCACTCACTTTTCTCAGAGAATGTTGAACCGGTTTCCACAAAATTAGTGTCAAATGTAAGATCTAGCTTTTGTGATAACACCCTATTGAATTTTACTGTAATTAAACTTTAACTTCATCTGTAATAAATCAAAATGTGAAAACCACGAAACATCATTATCTGAGAAACTACACACCCGATTTGAACAATACTGATTTCAGATGAACGGGCTAGGGTTGAATGAGGAATTATTATTATTGTACACGTGGTTCAAAAGTCGTGAAAAGCAAGTCATATTCGATATAGAAAAAAAATCTCACTATAAACAATCGAATCAAAAATTATACTTTAACGAATGATATATCGAGTCTACATATAATCGAGTCCAACCTATATATGAGTACAGTGACGTTTAGATTATACCACGATCAAAAAAAATTTCGCGTCATATATTTGAAACATATTTATTTCAGATTATTCGCATGTGTTAATGATGTTCATATATGTTTGAAGATAATGTTTTAAATGTTCGGTATGGTTTCGCTGCTACCAATGATTTGTTATTTTAGAGTGATAAATAAATCCAGCAAATATGATCAAGGGGTATTTTTTTATAAAACGAAGGGTTCGTGTAAATCTATTTTAACAAATGATAAGTACGAAGGAGAAAGGCTTGGTCTGACCGCTAGGTGGATTAATTTAGGTTTTTTTCCAACATAACACTTTCATATGTTTTCAATATTATTTCTTATTATGTTTTATATTAGAAGTACCTACTAAAATTCCGTTATGGAGGAATATCATCCGAGATCTTCTACAAATGTTCTAATAATTCAAATTGTTTTTTCTTGGGAGAAAAACAGCTTCTGGGTTACGAGTAAGGCATTTTTTATTTTACTAAAGCGGGTTATGCGATGAGTCTCGTAGTTTCTTAAAAAAATTCTTCCACTTGCGAAGTAACCAATTCAATGGTGAACCATTTCCAATTAATTCCTGAATTAAAATTAAAAAATGCTTGGTAATAACTTTGGAAATTTAGTAGTCTTTATGTGAGTCTTGTCATAAATCTTCAGTTGGAGAAAGTTGACGGATGACGATTTATCTATAACAATTTTGTTTCACCTACATATCATAGTTTTCAGTTTTCACAGTGAATTTTGTAAAAATGAACGGTAACGTCTGGGCACACGCTGCATTGTTGTTTGACATAAACATCAGATTTGTTTGATTTTTCAAGCGCAGCGCCCATTTAGCTTCAGTAAACCAAAGGTATACACTGTGATAATGCGTTAAAATTTTATATAAATCATTGTTTTAGCCGCAGAAAGCAGTGCCGCAGTTACTATTGACTGTAGACATGACACATCATTACTGCAAGGTGCAAAATTTCAAAAATATCGATGAAGATCTTGATTACTGATTGTAAAACCAGTATTTAGAAACAGTTCCTGAGTGATATTATGTAAACAAATAAAAAAAAATCTGATTTAGTGGATAAATCTTTATTGAAATAGTAGTGATTGGGAGCTGGTTACACAAAATATTATGTTGACAATAAACCATCCACGGAAGCTATTTCTAATCATATGAACGACAGTTACCGTAAAGCATCAAATTAATTGTGGAAATAAATTTCCGATATATGCTAATAAAAAAACCGAAATTGTTTCTTTAAAAAACGCCGCATGACCCAATAAATCATGAGAAACCACCGCAACTCGGTTTGGTCACGGGTTGTTTCATCGAATCTGCTCCGAAGATTTGCTATGTCTGCAAACAAAGCAATTTATTTAATAGATTTTTCATCCCTGCTCGCTGTGCGGCTTGCTTTCGCTCTTTGGTTTTTTAGTTCCACGTGCCCCAACCGACAACCCGATTTCTGCTGGTGTTGAAGCATCACTCGTCGTTTCAACAAGCCAGCGAGAGCGGACTAAACTGATGACTCTGCTTTAGAACCATCCACCATGAACCCTTGAAGTAGTTCCTATCAAAGATGTAACGAGAAAAAAAAACCTGGAAAAGCAACAAAACAGAGCAACATTTTATTTACCCCCCTCTGGCAAAGCGCGTACTTCCGCCGCCCGTCGATTCGACAATGTTTGTTTGCTCGTTTTAGTTTATGGTATTGTTTTTCACTTGTACCCATGTCCATGGTCTTCGTCGTCGTTCTAACCGTAGGATGTCGTCTGCTGTTTTTTTCTCTTCTTTTTACTGTTGTTTATTTTCATAGCTTAAATGTCATGCGTGATATCTTCATATAACGAGAAGCGGCAAACTGCTATCAGTGATGTTCTCCGTGGTTCATTAAGTAGTTTTTACACGCATCCGTTCGTTCGCGTTCCGTGCAATCTATCAGAGGGCCATTTAGAAGGAATGGTGCCTACGCATCATTTATCCAAGAATATTGATACGTTTCCAGTTGTCGGCTTTCGGCACGTTTCAGTTCTAGGAAAAAAAAAACGTTTAAATAATATATTAGAAAGAGTTTGCCGTGATGTAATATGAAGGCATGAATTGGGGAAACTCGGCAGAGTCAGTGTTGACAGAGTACACCACCAAATAAATGGTCTAGTAATACAAGAGCAGAATCATGTTGCTCGTCAGGATATTAAATTTTGAAATGATTTGACATCTCTTTGACACGAAGAGCACTCAAAGCGAGCACAAATCCAGTAAGCATTCGCCGAAAAGAGTATCGGTGACAAACCCTCGCAAGAGCAGAAACTTGTTCTCCATATCGGATGGGATGCCGGCGCGCGGGTTGACATCCTTCCGCAACCGAAACCGTCAAGATATGACATTCGATTATTGATTTCCCCCATACGTATGCTGGAACCGGCGTCGATTGTGATTGTGCAACAGCTCATTTCGTGTTCGTTGACTGTAGTGGAAATAATCGAGCAAATTTGACGAAAATCGTTTTAACGAACAGCGAAAAGCAGCACAGAAAGCGATAGTTTTCACGATGTTTATTTTTGCGTTACTCGTTCCATTCCTTTAGATTTTCTCATTTTGCTTTTACGTACGAATGGGACTGGCTAACGGTTCAAAACGGATATTGTCTGTCTACCGCCCACCACAAATAGAAAGTTATCTGAGCAGCGCGCAATTGGATCGGTAGCCAGTTCGAGGGCCAACGACGGAGCATCGATCAACTGATAAAAAAAGTGAAACTTGCACTCTGCAGCATTCCATCCTAGCGATTGCTAGCGACCGAGCTCCCTCCGGAAATAGTTTTTTCTCCCCTTGTTTCTGTGCTTAAAGCAAATGTCTCGAATCGATTTTTTGTGGTAGATTCACTGTACTGAATGTTTTCTTTTTTTATCTGATGAAAATTGCTGTTCAAATACATTTTTTTAGTTGCTGCTCTCTGAAAACTAAAACAATACATCAAAAAACAAGGTCAGTGATCCAATTTGCCAGACAAAGTCGATAGTTCTAAACTCAAATAATTGACAGATAGAGTTCTGTTTAATTAATTTACATTGAAACTATCCGAAGTGTGCTCGGCTTTTACATGACACTGCGAACATCAAATCATGTATTTAATCATAAACGATTACAATTAATTTAGATTAGCGCAAGCCTACGTTCGTAAATTTATTCACTGGAAGCGAGTAGTTTGATTTTAAAGTGCCTAATTTCCCCCCTCGCTTGGGCTAATAGTGAGCTATCGTTAATTTAACCCGGCCGATCAGGACCAACTTGTCAAATGGGCGGTCGCATCATTAACCTACATACACGCACACATACTCAAGCTCTCCCACATTGACATGCTTTCAAGTGACTGTGGTCACCCGTCAAAACGCAATTTACCCATCAGATTAATAGCAAATGTGTGCCCAGCAACCGAGAGTATATTTAATTAGTAGGATAAAAAATGTCATCCATGCAGGTTTTAATGAACCCGTCATCATCCCCAGCGATCCACGGCATGTGGGATTTTTGTGTGTATCGAAATTATATCTACGGCTGTCCCAATTACCGCTTGCAGAAAGAACGCCCACCCGTCCGCCAGGGGTCAGGGCAAGTAGGTGTTTCATTCATAATGAAGCGATTGAGTTCAACCGAGCAAACGCGAACGCGCAGACACGCCTGTTGCTGCCCTTCCCAGTTGGGCTCACTCGCCAACGCCGGTAAGTGAGGGCGTAATTTCTGCGGAGTACAGTGAAGTGATCCCGGCTTATTGATGTTCGACAGTGGCAATTAAGTTTGGAGCATGCTTGAGAGCCAAATATCCCAGAAAAAGAATGGCTCTTTCGAGATGAAATGTGAAGCAGAAGGTTTTTTTATGGAACATCAAACACGATTTTTTCACTCCGTTTTCTAATAATTGTCTTATATCAAAGTCATTCAATAATTGTCTAAACTTTGTCTAAAGTACTGAACTCGTTCTGTCCTGTTTTTATGCATGATAGGCAAACAACAAAATATGTTTTTTTGCTTTCGATTAGAGAATACATGATTTTTTCATATAAATACCATTGTGGCTCAAGGCAAACAAATTATTCGAAAAAGGACGCATCAATTTGAAAAAACGATTTTTTTTTAAATGTCGTATTTTATAACGATCAACCGAATTGTTTCAAGAGTCTGTACGGGATGAATGATGGCAAACGACTAGTTGGAAGGTCCACTTTATCCAATCTACAAGAACTGTAGAGACATCACGTTTTTAAATTGTGCTTCCGTATGTTGTTCTTGAGATTGCGACCTTTGGCGGGATCTTTCATCGTTGAGAACCCAGCTGGTTTTCGAAAGGAACGCTACACCATGGATTTATGTTCACCCTGTAACAGATCTGGTAATACAACTTGTAGATTCACCATCTGTTGGTGCATTTCAAGGCAGCGTACGATTCAGTTTAGCGAAATTTGCTGTGGCACATTCTACGCTAAAAAACTCGAACAAAACTAGCGCTGTAAAAAAATGCTGATCATCCCCTCGGTTGTCCATTGCGTTCATGAAGCATAGACGCTTCATCGGTTTCTTACCGATCGACGAGCTCGGTGTTTTTGAGCGTAAGGTGTTGCAGGTGGTCCCCGTGGTTCTGTGGTTAGCGATGTCGGTCGGTTAGCTCTCCCACACGGTTGTGATATCGGGTTCGATTCCCGATCAAGTCAAGGACTTTTTCGAGCTGGAAATTTTCTCGACTCAGCACTGGGGCACGGTGTATCGTTGTACTTATCCTACAACATGCAAAATGTGCCGAAAACAATATCGATAACGAATTCTCTCAACTAATCTAGTTGATCGAGACCGCATTAGCCCCCAGGCTAGCGTGCGATATTGTTTTTTGTGTTGCATTAGAGGAGCACCGTAGCTACCAGGTAAGAGTCCGCTTTGACAAGTGGTTGGTTGTCAAAGACTTTAACCTGGCTTTGTTTTAAAAGTGGGAAGCCTCATGGCCTTTCTTCCAGTTGAATTAAAGGAGGAATTGACTTCCCTCCTAACACAAATAAGTCCTTCTTATATTAAAAATGGCTTTCTTTTGGGAGAATTTGGTTGCCCGTTTTTATGAAACTGCACTAAAAGTTTAGCATTATGGCCTCTTCAAGGAATTTAGATTGTGACGCGGACAAGATAAACGTGGTTTCGCTAAGATTTTTTCTTCTTGATATATTAAATCCTTCTAAGAATAAACCTGGCCATAGAGAATTTTTAGGCTGGAAAGGGCTCGATTAAGACGAAAACTTTGATTTACACTTGAAATTTTGTGTTAATAATAATAAATGTTGCTAACTTTGAACTATAAATTATTAAAAAATCTGCCGTTTTTACTTCTGACCTCTCAAAAACCACTTCTGCATTGCCAAACAACTGTTTCGAGAAAATTTTTACAGTCGGATGCTGGAACAGCGAAATGTTTATAAGCATACATTTAATGACAGAAAGAGTGGTGTGCAAAACCACAACCGCAACTTCGACGGAAAACTTCATGATGCTGTTAATGTAAAATGCATTGTTGCATTCGAGAGTAATTGCAAATGATAAGTTCGCAACAAACTTCTCCTCTTCAATAATTCTTCGACATATAGACCTTAATATTACGATAGATTATCATTAGAAACAGTGGTAATACGCGGCAAATAAGTTGAAAATTCGCGGGTGGCAAAATAGAAAATATTCGAATTTTGCGGTAGTTTCGCGGCACCCCTTTTCTTCAGAAAATACTGAATAAAGTGATTTTTTCTCTAGTGAAAACAAGAAACTACTGTTTTATTTAATTTAATGGACGGTAATTTAACCGCACAATCCGTAATTTCTTTGCATTTCTAACTAAAAGCAGTTATATTGTGGAGTCGGTAGGCACGTATTACTGATGTTATACTGGCTCACGCTGCGTTCCGTACCTACCGAGTTTCCGGAAATCGATAAATATTCAATTGCCTACCGGAAAGATCCAGGAAAACGTCCGCGATTCGAGTACCTGCCAAAATGTTAATACCATTGCAACTTGGGATTAATAGCTGCACTCTCAGGAATTCTACCATGCAGGTCACCAATCGCAAATCACCAATCAATTAGGACTGACAAAATCGCGTTGTAAGAGAGCGAGTGTAGTACTGTTTCATGTTATTGGTTGCGTAGAAAACGATCTTCCATTGTCATCTAGGTGCCCATTAATCTTTAGCTTTGTCCTTGTTGCCGGTTTTCATGAATTTCATAGGTTGCAAATCGAAATGTTTCATGATTGTCATAGAATGGTGCTGTTTTTTATTACTTTCGCGGCATTTCGCGGGTTTTTGTGAATTTCGCGGTCGAAGCTAGATTTCGCGGAATTCGCGGTTTCCGCGAAATCGCGATTTACCACTGTCCCGAATTATCATCAATAAAATAACTCCATGAAATAAATATGATGGCACTGAAAAAGTCAAAATGGCATCTATGGTTAATTTTCTGGCTCATAACAATTACGAAATACCCATATTGAATGAAATTAGGTCATTTTACGCTGTATTTCAGCAACCGGAGGTCGCTATCATGAATTCAATTGACATGTGGAGTTTATTTCTAGCCTCTGTAAATCACTCTGGTTTCGAAAACACCCATATTGGATGATATTAGGGTATTTTGGTCTGTTTTCCAGAAACCTGAAGACGCCATTTTAGAATTCAAAAACGTCTCTGGGGTTGATTTTTGGCTTATGAGTTTCATTTTGAGCCATTCAAGCTGTTTCTTTTTGGAAAAACTGATTGAAATATGTGTTTCATTTTTGTAAGACCAGGGTACAAATAAAAAGATCAGAGCAGGGTGTCAAATCATTATAAAAATATTTCATGTACTCTAAAATCCTCAAATTTGAAATTTTGATTCTACTTGCCTGGTTGGTTCTAAAGTTATGAGGAAATTTGTGTTTTATTGATATGGGAGCCCTCCCTTGCAGAAGAAGGAGGGGTATCAAACTATTATGATGTTATTTCCTGCTCTCTGAAACCTCCACATGTCAAATTTGGTTCCATTTGCTTTGTTAGTTCGAGGTAAGCAGAAATGTGTGTTTCATTTTTATGGGACCCCTTTTTTAGTAGAGGGATGGGTGTCGAACTACCGCAAAAATATTTCTTGCTTCAGCAAATCTCTATTTGCCAAATTTGGTTCCATTTACTTGACTACTCTTTACTTTACTTTACTACTTACTTACTTACTTACTACTTACTTACTTTACTACTTACTTTACTTACTCAAACCAGCATATTGAGCTTTTCCGGCCTAAAACCTCTACATACAAATTTTCACACTGATCCGTTGTTTCTTTTCGAAATACAAACAGCATTGCATTTTTTTTGTATAGAAAAGTAGAGAAGATAAGATAACTACACAAAATCCTCTAACGCAGTTAAGCAAATCTCGGACGTACCTATGACAGTGATCGGCAAAAGCGAAAAAAATGTTGCCCTAAAGGTCAAAGTAGTTGCCCCAAATAGCTTATAGCTTTTTAACCATTTTTATGAAATTTGATGCCCCTAGTGTATGCGGAAGCGCTTTAAAGGGCGGCAGAGTAATTGCTCGCCGGGTTCGTCGCTTCAACGGGTTAATGGGAAGACTCATTTAAGTCTTTGAAAAGCTATGTTTACTAGGGGTACCAATATTCACAGAATTTTTCTAGTTTGGATTCTAGGGAAAAATCTGTGTTTACCAGTGTAATGGATGAAAGAAAGACTCATAATCGCCATCACAGAGATCACAGGAACAAATATTCGAACGTTGCATGTTTGCTGAATGATAGTTTAGAATACAATGACCGGTTATCACTCTCACCAGCACACTGCAATACTTTTTCGATAGGTTCAATAGATAACACCGGTCGACAGAACGAAAAAAAGTGCACTCCATAAGCTCAAAGCGAAAAAAAAGAAGGATTATAGCTACTCAACCATTCCTGTGAATTTTGGTGCCCCTAGCAATTACCAAAACGCGTCAACTTACTTAAGAGCTCGCATAGTATTTGTTCGCGGGTTCGTCCCTTCAACGTTATGTTTACGGGAAAATGCATTAACCTTCATCGCACCCTTCTTGTGTGGAAAACCACATTAATGAATTTTGTTTCGATTTTTTTTCGAAAACTTCTCGATCGATTTTGACAAAATTTCTTCACAATTCCTAAACCATCAATCTTACACAAAATATATATTTTCCAAGGGAAAAATATTTTTGGTTGATGAGATATTTAAAAACTTACGTTGTTTACCCTGGTGTGTGGATTTCCATACATACAACATTCGAATTTATTTTGGACAAGAAATAACTTCATTTTGGCCCAAACATATTTTTTTCATTAAGTGCATACATACCTGAAGCTATTGGTACCAATTAATCCAGTTTCGAAAATCGAATGACGTGTGTATGTGTGCGGAGGTATGTGTTTGTGTGTTTATTTTCATTCTTACGACCAATATATCTTGACATTCTCAGCATCGGCTGGACCGATTCGATGGTTTTTTTTTTTTTTTTTTTTTTTAGGGGGGGATTTGTTAGTAGCTTAAGTATTTATGATTGGGGAGCTGCGTAGCCGCAAGGTTACAGAGTGCGCTTTGTCAAGCGGATGGTCGTGGGTTCGAATCTTAGTAGAATCAGGCCATTCGATGTCAAAAAGCAAGTAGGAAGAAAAAATATCTAAACTTTTCTGCAATCCACTGCATATGACACGAAGACTTTTTCCTTTTACGGAAATGCTTGTGTCATCGCAGAACAATGACTTTGTGCATTCTGGAGGCAAATCAGGAAGATCTGAAGTGAATATGTTGTACAGGACTGGACCCAAGACTGAACCTTGAGGTACACCTGCTCTGACAGGAAATCTATCAGATTTTGAATTCTGATAGACAACCTGCAGAGTTCCATCAGTAAGATAATTTTTTAAAATTTTGATTAGGAAAATTGGAAAATTAAAAGTTTGCAATTTCGCAATCAAACCTTTATGCCAAACACTGTCGAATGCTTTTTCTATGTCTAAAAGAGCAGCTCCAGTGGAAAAACCTTCAGATTTGTTAGCTCGTATCATATTAGTAACTCTGAGCAATTGATGAGTTGTGGAGTGCCCATGGCGAAATCCAAACTGTTCATTTGCAAAAATTGAATTTTTGTTGATGTGTGACATCATTCTGTTAAGAACAATTCTCTCAAACAGTTTACTTATTGAAGAAAGCAAACTGATTGGTCGATAACTTGAAACTTCAGCTGGGTTCTTATCCGGTTTTAAAATTGGAGTAATTTTTGCATTTTTCCATAATTTGGGAAAATATGCAATTTTGAAGCAGCAATTGAAAATTTTCACTTAAAATTCCATTGTGCTCTCAGGGAGATGTTTGATAAGTATATTAAAGATTCCATCGTCGCCAGGTGCTTTCATATTTTTTTTTATTCTCGCTTTTTTTCCGTCGGTCTAGTTCCGCCACTGTTGTGGCCAATCACCGACGCCCAGGGAGGCGACTCCACACCCAGGACCCTAACTCACGACCCGTTTATTAACGGTCCGGCGCCAACGGCTTTACTTCCTCATGCGATGGAAGGCGTGATCCCAGAGATTTTTCGCCTCAGAAAATCTCCCGGTGTCGGCTAGGATTGAATCTAGACCAGTTGGGTTGGTTGTGAGTGGATCACGCCACCTCACAACCATCGACACCTATGTCGGCGGTGGGATTCGAACCCAGGCGTCGAGCGTGGTTGGCGGATACGTTATCAACCACACTAGGCCCCCGCTCCTTTCATATTTTTGAAATTTTTAATAATTGATTTTATCTCATTCAAGTTAGTTTCAATTATTTCTGCAGGTAAAAAATTCTGGGAAGAAATTAAATCAAATTGACGTGTGACTTCATTTTCAATTGGACTCACAACATTCAAATTTGAGTTGTGAACACTCTCAAACTGCTGAGCAAGTCTTTGAGCCTTTTGTTCATTGGATACAAGAAAACGTTCACCATCTTTTAAAACTGGAATAGGCTTTGAAGGTTTCTTAAGAATCTTCGACAGCTTCCAAAAAGGTTTTGAATATGGTTTCAATTTTTCAACTTTAGTCTCAAAATTTTGATTTCTCAGAAGAGTAAATCTATGCTTAATCGATTCGATTGTTCTTAGTCGCGTTTGAAAGAGCTTGGAGTCTAGTTAGTTGATGGTAAATATAGTTTTGATTCGAAGGTTCATTCAAAAATGACGAACAAAATGTGATCAGATAAACTAATTGATTTTTTTTTCAACGGTTTGACTGATTTAGAAATGTATGTAGGTGTATTCTTGTAATTCGCATCATGAATATATAAATCAAAAGGCTACGTTGGACATGTGTAAAAGTATGTGTTTATTTGTTTCATCCCAGTGTGAGAATTTTCACACATGTGGGTTACGAATACTCTAATGCAAAAAGTACCTATTTAGTGTTTGCACAGCCTGGTTGAGCAGTGTTCAACATTTACACAGTCCACTGCAAGACAAGTGTACTCGCAGTTGAATAATATTGAAATAAATTTAGAATGGATCTCCCGAGATGGTCTAACCAGCCAGTCGTCGTGGGTTCGGCTCGGCTCTTGGCTCGGGAGAATCAGTAATAAACGAACAAACTATGGAAAAAACGAACCTCTTAATAGAATGATGTCATGTTATAACCAATATTGTGGATCAATCGATGTAACAATGAACAAAACTACACTTAAGATTTTTTTTTTCTTGATGTTAGTAAGTTAAGAATGAAATGTAATTAATATGGTCTACTTATGATTTACGACAAAATAAATAAAATGATGAAACTGTTAGTGTTAGTAGGATCGTAGCGCTAGCCCCGCAACTGTCCTTTATACTAAACAGTTGACTGCAAAGTCTGTGTATAATAAACAAAGGGTCGAGTTCCGAATAGAAATGTAGCACCAAGGCTTTGCTTACTTTGCTTAGCATGGACTTCAGAATATTCTGACGAGCATTTATAGCACCAAATTGCTTTATTTGGTCAAACCGATGCACACCGGGAAAAAAATGGACCCAAATTCTCACTAATTAGAAGCCGCTGGGCTGTCAACCTGAAATATAGCATTTCTTATGTTAAATTGGCCAACAAATCGATTGGTGATATTTTCATTCTGTGCAGGGCACGGAAAAGGGCCTAAATTTCCAAAAATACACAAAAATAGGGTTAAAAGGGGAAAAATAGACCATTTCCCGTGTCCTGCTCAAAATGAAACCATCTTCAATCGATTTGTTGACCAAAGAAATGCTATATTTCAGGTTGCCAGTCTAGCGGCTTCTAAATAGTGGGAATTTGGGTCAATTTTTTCCCAGTGTGCGATGTTAGGATTTATTTTGTTCAATTGCTAGCAAAGCATGTTTAATTGGTATCATATCATGTAAACACGTTTTGTTTCGTAACTTTTGCATGAACCATCGGATCAAACAGATGTCCGATGATGACCTAATAGCCTTTAAGCCATGCCAATTGCAGCCAAGGAAATCAAATCAATACATCCATTGCTGAGATAATCCAAATGTATTTTTCAAGATTGTTTTTGTACACAATGCATAATATCATTCAATTAGATACTTCCAAGGTACTGCAATGTACTAGGCGTTTCCACAAGTTTTGTTATTTTTTTCAACATATCTTTCGAAATTATCATTTATTTTTTTTAAGTATATTTTTGAATAAAAATCTACCCTCTAAATCCTAACAAACGCATCTAGCACCAAAAGAACTCAAATCAGTAAAACCGCTGAAAAAAAAATCAGTTAGTTTATCAGTTCCTATATAGGGTGACCACATTTTGTTACGTTATTTCTGAATGAACCTTCGGATCAAAACGATATTTTTGAACAAATGACTATACTCTATGCTTTTTCAAACGCGACTAAGAACAATCGAATCGCTTCAGCCTATGCTGAGAAAATCGAGATATAATGGTCGTAAGAACAAAAATATCCGCACATACACATATTTCCGCACACATACATACCTCATTCGATTTTCGAAACCGGATTATTTGGTACCTATTGCTTCAGGTATGTATGCACTCAATGAGAAAAAAAAGTTTGGGACAAAATTAAGTTGTTTCTTGTCCAAAACAAACTCAAATATTATATGTGTGGAAAACCACACCAGGGTAAACAACGTAAGTTTTTTTAAGAAGCGATGAAGGTTAAAGTCTTTGAAAAAAGTTAGTGGCTAGGAACATCGACAATCCACAGCAACAATTTTAACAGCAGAGGTAACAGAACTCCACCCTGGGAACATTTCTTTGAGCATTGCTCTCTTACTCTAATCTTGACGATGGATTCTATCTACGACTTTTCATGTGGTCGGCGTGCATCCAAACCGAATCAAGCGCAAAAAATATTGTTTCGAATCGGTGTTCAAAGTTTTACCACCTCGTATGTTTTCTACCAGCTGCTACAGGGAGTTTTAGTTATAATTTAATTGTGGACTGTTCAAATGATTTCGTTTTTTCATGAAAGGTAGAATATTAGTTTTCACATCTACAAGTCAATTTTCAATTCAGTGGCGCATGGTTCGGTCTGGTCGCACGCCGACGATATATCCACGTAACGATGACTAAGGGCCATGAAAATCAAAAGCTCCCACAATATCTAAGAAAGCTCCTAGACAGGATTTATTCTGTGAATACTTGTTCTCTATATCATGGACAACACGGGGCGAAAGTTGTAGTTGTAGATTCTTCTATTTAAAAGGCATTCATTTAATTTCTATTTAATAACCATGAAATCACATCTGTTCAACTAAAGAACCAAAAACGAGACAAAATCTCCCTATTTTCAGCATTGATATCTAGCGGTGGAAAGAACGCATTTTACACTCAAAATTTTATTACACTTATACCATTCATACCTGCTCATGATGAAGAATTATTTCGGTCTCTCTCGTCCTCATACAAAACCAAAAAGCAAAAAAATGACGGGACGCGGTATATTTTTCCAAATCTGTATTATATTTCCAGTTCACTTATTTTTCGCTTTCCCTGCTGCACACATTGTCTGCTTAATGAAATAAAATCTCTTTTTGTGACTTGTGAAACTGTAGAGAAGTCAAAACATGGAAAAAGGCGGAGCCACTTACAACAAAGAGTCTCATACCCCTTTCCGACCGGGCCCACATAATTGAATAGGAAGAAGGTGATTTAAACAAAACCTTCTCTCTCGCCTTTTTGAATGTCCTATTCATTGTTTTATTGCTCACAACGCTAGTGCCAACATCGCAGCTGCTACGAAAAATAAGAAACCAGTGCAATCAAGTGTTTTTAATAGGAATTGCTTTGATTTAGGTTTTGTTATCTGTCATTTTTTACCTACACAATTGTGTAGGGCTCGGTCGGAAAGGGATACAACAGGTGTCTAAAATAAACTTTGGAACAAGAGAACAAGCTCGTTATTGGTTAGCCGCTGCTTTTCTAATTAATCTTCCTTCTTTAAATGATCAATTTGAATTTTATTTTGGACTAATTTCTAAAAGTCAGAAAACACATTTCTTTCTTACAAGATATATATATATATATATATATATATATATATATATATATATATATATATATATATATATATATATATATATATATATATATATATATATATATATATATATATATATATATATACAGGCCATGTTCGATTTTGGCAACACGCCTGAAGAGATTTGGCAACAGGACTGAAGAGAAAATTCAATAGCCAATTATATAACCAATCCAAACAGTGTTGTCCAATGTCTACCGGACTGAAGCCAGAATTGAATGCCATGCTTGAAAGGTTGCTGGTGGCAACACGTCCAAAGTTTTTACGTCGCCAAAATTGAACCGTGCCAAAAACGAAACGTGCCAAAATCGAACGAGGTCTGTATATATATATATATATATGTATATATATATATATATATATATATATATATATATATATATATATATATATGTTTATATATATATATATATATATATATATATATATATATATATATATATATATATATATATATATATATATATATATATATATATATATATATATATATATATATATACAAATTATAGTAGTTTTTCCTGATATAATTTCAGTCAAATTTAAAGAAAAAATTTTTTTAATGTATATTGATTTGTCAACTCGTTTATTTAATTTCTCAATTGTTTTAAAAATTAAAATTTTTAAATTTTCCTTAAATATTTTTTACAAATATTAAATTTTTTTATTTTTAATTACTTTTATTTGGGTACTCTGACCCGGCAAACTTCGTCCTGCGAGTGAGAGAGGTCTCGAACTATCTTGGTCACCATTCTCGCCCCCTAAAACCCCTATATACAAGATTTCACGCCGATTTGTTTCCAATGGATCAGACAGACAGAGCTGCTTTTTTATGTTTAGAAAATTATCTTTTGTTTTTATTTTTTAAAATTTAAAAAAAATTTCTGAATTTTTTTTAATGTTTTTTCTAGTTTTTTTCCCTTCCCATCAAGCGTTACCTATTTTAGTATTTCATGGATGTATTTATTATTCTCGCTTATTTTCCGTCGGTCTGGTTCCGCCACCGTTTTTGTGCCAATCACCGACGCCCAGGGAGGCGACTCCACCCAGGACCCTAACTCACGACCCGTTAATTAACGGACCGGTATCAACGGCTTTACTTCCTCATGCGATGGAAGGCGTGATCCCGGAGATTTTTCGCCTCAAAAAATCTCCCGGTGTCGGCTAGGATTGAATCTAGACCAGTTGGGTTGGTTGTGAGTGGATCACGCCACCTCACAACCATCGACACCTATGTCGGCCGTGGGATTCGAACCCAGGCGTCGAGCGTGGTTGGCGGAGACGTTACCAACCACACTAGGCCCCGCTCGTTTTATGGATGTTCTCTTACAATATATTAGCCCTAGATAAATCATATTTGGAATACAAAAAAAAACAGTGCTGCTAAATATAATCGAGTCTAAAGTTATACATAATCGAATCATTTATATTCGAGTCAATATATAATCGAGTCTCCAAATAATCGTGTCCGACCTGAGTGATCAAATTATATGTGTTTTATTTCCATCAAAATCCGCAGCAGATACGCAGAAGTGTGATGTTTCCCGCAATTCGGTTGTACTGTGCATATACTCGATTCCAGTGGAAAGTTCGGAGTGTTTCGCTGCAAATGTTGAATTTGTTTTAGAAAATTTATTATACTTCATTCAAAATGTTATAACGCCCCAAGAAAGTGGCTAATTTGACTTTACAACAGCAGTTTCAACTTTATTCTTACTTCTGCCGTCAGTCAGCATGAATCGAATTTTGTTGTCTCTCTGTCGCACAGCTGCAATATTTAACACGTAACAGCGTAAAAAAATGCTACGTGGCTCCCTTGTAACATAATTTGTTTCATCATAGTTTTATGGTGCCTAATACAGCCAAAACAGCGCTATAAAACTTTGATAAAACCAATATTGTTACCTGGACTGAGAGTGCGCTGCATGTACTGTTATTTGCTTCTATTGCTTCTTAGCCATAACACGATACAATTTGCATTATTTTGTTGCGTGGCTGATAGATCCATCAGTCCGGCTCCATTAGTTTCTGATACGAAGAAACCTCGCACCTAACATTGTCTTTTCATTAAAAACCTTTCAATGGTAGTAACAAAACACGCATTGAAGAGGGCACATTTTCGTTACACTTTCCACAGCATGCCATTTTACTGAAGTAGTAGACGTAGTCTTACGTTAATAAAAGAGATTGCTTCGAACTCATGGCTTGCAATCACTCTCAAATCCACCAATACAAGCAATGTAACAAACAGCTTTACGTATTTTTACGTCAACCTTGCCCTTGTTATTTGACTAATCACCTAATGACTACTAACTGTCATTGGGTAATTCGGTGAATAATGACTAATGTAGGTTCGAATCTTAATACCCTCTTAACTCCAATTGTAGTGAATTCTGTAGTGCTCTTTTTAATTATAGGATCCAATACATTTCAGTATTCTTGTATTGTGTTGGTAAAAATGACGGCAAATAAAATCAAAATCGAAGTACATAATTTTTATTTCATTACATTTGCTTGCTCTGTTTCTTTCGTAGTAGCTGCGTTGTTGACACTAGCGTTGTAAGCGATTGAAAAATGAATATGATAATTCGAAGAGCAAGAGATTGATTGATTTCTTTTGAAGGGACTTCAACAACAAACGGTCATTCGTCCCAAAAGAGCGAAAGAGAAGGTTTAGTTTTCGTCACCTTCTACTTACTTTATTATGCGGGCTCGTTCGGAAAGGGTTGAACCTAGCTAATTTTGATTTCATGGTATTTTTTGTTACGTTTAGTTTTGAATTTTTTGTTGAATGTAGTTGCGTCCCAAGATTGAGCAAATAAATTTTCACAGTGATTATATCGTGACCAACGAAGTACAACCGAGGCGCAATTATTGCTAGTTGAAACATTTCCATTGAAGATTGCCTTTTCAATAAAAAACTCATTTTTTTTTACTTCAACCGTACTTTATATTGTTTTAATAATTTTGTTATTACACGTCGTGCATCGTTTGCTGCTTTAAATTCAAGATACATTTTTATTTATTTTGCCGAACAAGATTTTTTGTGAGTTACCTCAATCAAAAGGTAACTGAAGGTGTTCATTGATAATCATTGTTTACCCTAGCTTTTATTATTTTTTACTGCAAGTGCAATAATAGTTTCGGTATTGCTCTCAATGTCGCTCTTCAACTGCAAAGTTATTCTTCAACTTTCATTAGCCCTTTTCTCGGATCTGAGCATGGGTGCTTAGTTGTTGCGCCCTTCCTGGAAACCAAGTGGTTGCAACGAAAAACTGTTCAGAAATAAAGCATTTTAGAAGCGTGAAAAAAAAATTGACGTTTTTGAACTGTTGAACGGGCTTAGCTGGTTAACTATTATCCTCTAACTATAAATTCACTTTGATTTGTCGCAAAATCGGAACTTTGTAAAAATAATTTGTCTATAATTACTATCTATTATCTAACTTTTAGTTACAAGTACATGTAAATAGAATGTCATATTAATAGAGGAGCAACAGATAAAATTATGAACAAAACTCAGAATAAACACAAATATCAGCACTATACTGTGCTATGTATCGGTCGCTGACCCGCATGCTTCCTCTGACATAGACGGGAAGCTGTTTCAACAGCTTCCATCTGTTGAATTTCAAACCCAGCAGCTAATCCATGCGGGAATCGGAATAAGCCATTGTTTGCACCATAATTTCTCCCGCACCATCATGAAATTCTCGAAATGGAAGACTCTGATCCGGATCTGCTGCAGAATGCATTCTTTTTTCTACTCTGTACCGGGGAGGTTTCTTCTCTGCCGGACCAGAGCCGCCGATTCCTCGCGAATCCCCCTCGAGAGGTATTAAAGTGGGCGCTAATTTTTCCTTCATTCCGACAGCGCCGCGTGGAAAGTGCTTTTAAGTGTAAATTATCCATGATGCTTGCCGGCTGCCTGGTGTGCGCGATTGCTAGCGCCACCGACGCCGAGGCAACATCATCCCATTCACGGTATCTCTTCGTGCTTCTTACGGAACTGTCGGCGCGTGAAGCGTTTTTTTTTTTTACTCTGCTGAGCCGAGCGTGTGTGCTCTAGCTCTTGTGTGGATTTGATGCTTCTGGGAATGTAGTGTGTGAAAATCGGCTCTAATGGGGTTACGGAGTAATCTTTTCCCTAGCATCGTCGCTCGTTCCGGGTATGAAACGGAACATAAATTTTATGTTTTTTATTGCTGACTGCAAACGAGTTTATCCCACGTGAGTGTGTGTTCTAGTAAATGGAGTGGCCTACTGGAAAACAATAAGAAGACAGTTAGTTCGCATCAGTTACCAAGTCATGTTAATTTGTATGGAAGTCATCTGAAAGTTTTTTCTCTTGTAATTAGAATCCGTTTCTTCTGGTTAAAACAATTTCTCAGGAATCAAGCTGGGAATCAAGTTAAGCCCACAGAATTAAACTCGCATCTCGTAGTACACATACGGTTAGCGGTCTATTCTACATCTATCATATTTTCCGTACGCGGAATCCGGGTTTAATCGCAGCCTAGCGGGTGGCTAAAGCAAACGTGAAGTCAGCGAACTTGGAATAGACGGCTTTTATCGTTAGTGATGTTGCGTCACTAACCGCACACGATGGTTTCTGCTAGCGGGGTCCGGTTACGCTCGAACGATTGAAGGCAATTTGTCGCAACATAATTGCTTTCATCAGCAGTATCAACTGCACTAATAAGACAGTTTGTATGGTTTTGTTTTTGATTAATCGTGCCATTTGTGTAATCATTTGAAACGACAGAATACTGCGGGACGTGGACTTGCTCACGATTGGTGTTCGTATTCAAAATAGTCAACAGATAGCTAAAGTTTATTTTTTTCTTCAACATTAAAAAAATTCTGTTCTTGAACCCTGTTGATGGTATTTGGGGACGCTAACGATATGGAAAAGTTAGAAAAAAACCTTCGTGGTCTTTCGTGGTTTTTCCCAAATCCCTCTGTCCCGCCTCTTTTTTCTAGGTATTTCAAAAATAATCCCCATGCAGCAATACTCGAGATGTGTCAAACCGCAGCCATCCGGTTTTTTTCCCTGCTGCGGGTCACCTTTGAATCATACAAAACACTAAGTTCTCCGGAGTGGCAACGCATAGGAAAACCCAAAGTACGATTTCATCACACACCATAAATTTTCATAAAAACACATCCACGTGGTAGCAAAAAGCACCCAACCCAAACCGACAGCAGAGGAGAAAAGCTTTTGTCCAAACAGTGGCTTTCCACTACATCAACGGTACCTACCAGCAGAAGAAAGGTTACGGAACGTGTGTCTGAGTTAATAAGAATACAGATTCGAAGTAATTTTCCACCGCATCCCGTGGTGTCTTTGTTTAGGGGCAGAAGATTGTAACACGCCACAGGACAAGCTTCGTAGTCAGTTGCTTAGATAATTGCAATAAGATAGGAAATGTACAACCCTCGAAACAGATGTCATTTCTTATCCATTCGCAACGACCGGGCAGAACGAACGAACGAACGAAGAACAACGGTAGGCTCCATTTCACGACAGTGTAAAGCCCACTTTTTACAGCCTCATAACAGTATTTTCTATTGTGACAGCGCCACCTCTTCGCTTTCTATTCTGCGGTAATCATATTTGCTAACATAGAAATTTGCGATGCTCCGACAAGTACCAGTGCCATGGGAGAATTATTTTTCGAAACGAGAACAAGTGTACAAGCTCTTTCTGATGATTATTCTGTTTGATGACTGATTAGCGCCGGAGTCCCTGATGAACTTTTGCGCTATAACAGGCTCTTTCCTGACTAATGAAACATCAAGAAATTTAGAAATTTATGTTTTTATTTCCTAGCAGAGTCTTTCAATTCAACACAATTTTACCAGTGAGGCTCGATGGTGAATTATACAAGTTTTCATATTAATATCTGCTTAAAAATTTGATATCAGTACAGAAATTTATTGATTTTGACTATGGAATAATGCATATGTGGATTAGTGATTCGTTTTGTGAAACAGTAGGAGCGATGTCGTCTGTTTTTCAGATACAGGTTAAGGACAATTGTTGTAAGACCACCGTCGTACCTTGAGATCGGGCAGGAACTTTATTCGATTGCTGTATTTGAAAATTTATGTTTATTGTTCTGATTAAGAAAAAGTCTCTAAAAGCGAGTTTATGAATTAACCTGATGCATTCAAAAACCTAGTCTGTTTCAAAAGTTGAAAATTGATAAAATTTTTCGTTACCGTGCAATCAATTTTACCAAAAAGATGAAAAATATCACGTCCCTATACTGTTTAGTAGCAAAATTGAAAACAACCATGCGTCCCCACTGTGTCGGTGAAATTGATGGAGACGTCCGGTGGTACTTTTTCATCCAGCAAAAGAGTCTAGATTTTCCACTGTGTACTTTGATGTTTTAGGCACCACAGTTTTTGGGCTACGATTGAAGCCTGTTACTTTATATTATAACCCGAGTAAGAGAAAATATCATTACAATATCACAACCAGATATTGGAAATACTCCACATTTTGATCTTAATATGGTTTACATAGTTGGTAAAATAACAAAAAATAATACCAAAATAATGTTCTTCCAAGACTGTATGAATAGCAAAGCTTGATATTTCAATAACAAATTTGCATTAAAAATCTCAAAAATGACTGATTCAGATATTGTCGAATTATTGAAAACTAAATGCATCACTTTTCACTTAAAAACTTACCGTTAATGAGATAATTTAAAAGCAACTCAAATATCTTATTAAAATCGTAGCGAGATATGATATCAAAATTTCATATAATTTCCTCATCCATGCAAGAAACGTGAATATCTTTCGAATAACACGATCAGTTTTCATGTTTAAATATGTTATTGATGAGTTATGATTTTGCTATGCTCTCCTGCCCGGGAACTAGCTGAGCTCTGATCTTGTTCGAGATTACACTGGGGACTTTTTTACGCGGGTTATTTTATGCATTTTTTAAACGCGATTATTTCTACAACAACGCGGATTATTTCTACGCGATTTGGAAGATTATGTACACGCGTTATCGAATAAATTTAGTATAAATTAATATAATCTAATCTTTTAAACGCGGCACAATCAACCGCGTAAAAAAAGACCCCAGTGTAAAGATCAGCTCTTGTTGTTGGTGGCATAGAGGTGAGGTTTGATTGAAGTTGAAAATTGATACTTTATGATTCTATTGAATCAACAATTTTAAACCGGATTGTTAGAAAATCATTTTACCAATTAGGGATGATAATGGAGATGCTTCTAGCTTCACTAGAAATGATGAAACAATTGATGCAAGTGTATGTATGTCGCAGGTGTGGCTGATGCTCTCTTGCTGAGGGCAGTACTGGCATATTTTCTCAGTAAAGAGGCTACTGCCAACGTAATGTTATCTAAGAATTGGTCTAGTACAAAAGAAGCAGAAATTTCATATGAACAGTATATTTGAGCATTAATTGATTAATTTGGGCGTAATAATTTTCAGTTGAATAACACTGGTCAATACAGGTTTTTCCCTAGAGTACAAACTGGATAAATATGAAAAAAATATTTCTGAAGATTTCATGCACGTCCGAGCCATTATCCGGCACTAAAAATCACAGGAACAATCAACAAGCTTTTCAGTTTGTGCTGTAGGTCAAATTTGTGTTATCGAATAGTTCACAAAAGCAAAGAAAGAAAAATTATCATAGCTTTTAACCATTCCTGTGAATTTAGGTGTTCCAAGTTAGGTCGGAAGTACGTAAAGTTTCCAGAGAATTATATGAAGTTTTCCCGTAAGCAAACGTAGAAGCAACGAACCCGATGAACAACTAGTCTGCGGGCTTTTGGCGCACTTTGAAGCTCGCCAGGGACCCCAAAATTCACAAAAAAATGTTGGAAAGCTATGATATTTCATATTTTTGCCTTTCTCCTAGAAAGGTATAGCAATCACTGGCAAAACCGAAGTTATTAAAAGTGCTCCAAAGGGCCGAATGGCGTCGAATCGGTTCGACGAGCTGAGCATTTCCTGTATTTGCGTGTGTGTGTGTGTGTGTGTGTGTGTGTGTGTGTGTGTGTGTGTGTGTGTGTGTCTGTGTGTGTTTGTGTCTGTGTGTGTCTGTGTGTATCTGTGTGTGTCTGTGTGTATCTGTGTGTGTCTGTGTGTGTCTGTGTGTATCTGTGTGTATCTGTGTGTATCTGTGTGTATCTGTGTGTGTCTGTGTGTCTCTGTGTGTGTGTCTGTGTGTGTGTGTGTATCTGTGTGTGTGTGTCTGTGTGTGTGTGTGTGTGAATGTGTTAGGGTGGGGAATCGTTATAAGGAAAAAACGAAACATGATAGCAGAAAGCCAGAACCAAGTTTTTTTTGTTCTATTTGGGGCCCCAAACAATCCTAAATTTATCGGAAGTCGATTGGTTTTGTCTCCGCTTGGCGCATTGCATTTCAAATTTATATGGAGATTTGTATGGAAAAACCAACTTTTATGCATTTTCCATTCTAAAGAGCTCAAAATGGCTCGAAACATAGGTTTAATAATTTCAAATGGTAGGTTTTTGATGCTTAACAACTTGGCCGAAGACATTAAAGAGCTAGGGTGTGCCAAAAAAATACAAGAGCTGTTCGAAGTTGAGTATGTCGAAATTTATGTTGCAAATCATTTTTTCTGCCAACACTGCCTGTGTACCGGCGTCAGTAAGATTTCCATCAGATGTAACCTCTGAAACACGTTGTAGATTCTATTTACGTCTAGAATATTGACCTAAATTTGTTTGCTTGGTCCAGCTGAGTGTATAAACTCGTTACGACAGATAACTTCTGATGGGAATCCTACTGACGCCGGTTCATTGGTAATGTTGGCAGAAAACAAGATTTTCTGCATTTGAATCGACATACTCAACTTTGAACAACTATAGCTCTTCTTAGGGACATTCTAGCTCTTCAGTGTATTCTGCAAAGTTGTTAGGCATCTAAAATACTATACTTTAACATAACGTAGTGCATTATTAGAGCATTATTGAACTCTCTAGAAAGGTAAATGCAAGAAAGTAGGTTTTCCCATATGGATTTTCATACAAATTTGAAATGCAATGCCCCAAGCGGAGACAAAATCAATCGACTTCAGGTAAGTTTAGGGTTGTTTGGGACTCTAAAAGGAACCAAATAAACTTGGTTCTGGAAAATCGATCACTTTTTCCAACCCTAGTGTGTGTGTGTGTCTGTGTGTGTGTGTGTGTGTGTGTGTGTGTGTGTGTGTGTGTGTGGGTGTGTGTGTGCCTGTGTGTGTGCAATTGTTCAATCTTACTCGATTCTCTCAGAGATGGCTGAACCGATTTACATAAAATTAATCTCAAAAGGAAGGTCCTGTTGCCCCAAAAACCTTGGTAGATTTTATTGTAAATGGATTTTTAGTTTGTATGTTATTAATCAATATGGGTCATTCCATACGAAGTGTACATGCCACTTGGACACGACCATCACAGATTTTGTTCAATGTTGGGGGAATTATTCATCTACTGTCTCTTTGGAAAAATCACAATTTTGGTTTCGATTGGAATACCCCCCGCTCTGTGGGACCCCCCTGTTTATTGCAAAGTTACGCATTTTTTGTTCAAAATCTCTTTCTTCTTGTTCTTACAATTCATAGACGTAAGATGTCCGAAAAATACTGATAGATGATATTTGAAGAAAATAAACCAAGGAATCCAAAAAAAAATATAAGTTTTGACCGGAAGTGTTGCCAGATAAATTATATTTGTATTTGAAAACCAAATTTACATTTTTCGGTAAATGCAGCCATTTTTATCCTAAATTTGATAATTTCATCGTGTTCCTGCAAAAATTTCACATCATCCCGAGGTAATATGAGCCAATCTCTAGATATAAAATTTTTACGATAAAAGTTGTAAATTTCGTAATTATTTTATTTTTATAATTTATAGACGTAAGACACCCGAAAAATAGTGATAGGTGAATTTTGAGGGAAATAAACCAAGGAATCCAGAAAAAATATTGTTTTTGCCCAGAAGTGTTGCCAGAAAGATTATATTTGTATTTCAAAATTAAATTTGCATTTTTCGGCAAAAACAGCTAATTTTATTTCAAATTTGATGGTTTCATCGTGTTTCCCAGAAAATTTTACGTAAGAAGCACTTACCACTCCGTGGTAATATGAGCCAATCTTGAGAAATAACATTTTTACAAAAAATTAATTACGAAATTCAGAACTATTTTCGTAAAAATGCTATATCTCGAGATTGGCTCATATTACCACGGAGTGATAAGTGTTTCTTACGTAAAATTTTCCAAAAAATACGACGAAACCATCAAATTTGAAATAAATTTAGCTGTTTTTGCCGAAAAATGCAAATTTAATTTTAAAATACAGAAATAATCTATCTGGCAACACTTTCGGTTAAAAATAATAATTTTTCTGGATTCCTTGGTTCATTTTCTTCAAAAATCATCTATCAGTATTTTTCGGAAGTCTTACGTCTATGAATTGTAAGAAAAAGAAAAAAGAGATTTTGAACAAAAAATGCGCGACATTGCAATAAACAGCGTGGTCCTGGAGAGGGAGGGGGGGGGGTATTCCAATCGACAACAAATTTGGGATTTTTCTAAAGTGACAGTAGATGGATAATTCTCCTAACTTTGAGTAAAATCTGTGATGGTCGTGTCCAAGTTTGTGTTTTTTCGTGGTCACTTCGTATGGAATGACCCATATGTAAATATCACGAAAGTTCATTATCTCAGAAACTACACAACCGAATTTAACAAAATTGGTTTTAAATGAATGGGTTACCCAAAAAACCTCTACCCTCCAAATTTTATAAAAATTGGACATGTGGTTGAAAAGTTATGGAAAAAAACGTGTTTTGGAGACTGTTTAATCTCACTCATGTTTCTCATAGATGGCTGGACCGATTTTCATAAAATCAGTTTCATATGAAAGATCTAGTTGCCTCATAAGCCCTATTGATTTTTTTGCAATCGGACTATTACTTTGTTTGTTATGTTAAAAATGTGAAATCCAGCTTTGACAAGAAAGATATTCTAAAGACTACTTAAACTCACTCACTTTTCTCATAGATGACTGAACCGATTTCCACAGGACTAGTGTCAAATTAAAAGTCTAGCTGCCTCATAACACCTTTTTGAATTTTACTATGATCGGACTGAAATTTCGTTTGTAATGTATCTTACTTTTCTTTACTTTGTTGGCTAACGGACCGTTTACCGGTCTAGAGCCGAACGAATTAGAGATGTCTAGCTTCTTCTGTCTTGAGCAGCCGTTCTCCAGTCTCCTCCAGCAGATCGTGCATCTTCTTCCACCGCGCACATCCACTGCGTGCGAGGCCTACCGCGGAGTCAACGGCCTCTTCCTGATTCTCTACTGAAGATAGTTTTGGCGGCTCTCTCATCAGGCATTCTGGCTACATGTCCAGCCCACTGAAGCCTGCCCCGCTGTATTAGCTTCACTATATCAGCATGTTTGTAAACCTGGTACAACTCGTGGTTCATGCGTCTAGGAAATCGTAGGGAATCATTAATGTAGCTTAAGACAGAATAAGTTAGTTTAAATTTCCTTTCTTCTGGTAAGTGTGCTCAAATAACCCCTTGAATGAACGATAATGTGTGTGGTAAGGACGAGTGGACAATGAGCGAAAGGGTTAATCCCGAGCACCTCGCGGGTAAACGAGATCCCTACACTAACGTTAAAATTAAAAAAAAAGAGCAAAGCCTTGGTGCTACATTCCGATTCGGAACTTGACCTTCTGTTTAGTTATACACAGACTTCGCAGCCGACTGTTTAGTGTACAGGACAATTGCGGGGCTAGCGCTACGATCCTACTGGCACTAACAGTCTCTCCCGAGCCGAGACTCGAACCTACGACAACTGGCTTGTTAGGCCAGCATCGTACCTCGAGACCATCTGGGAACGTTAAAATTAAGTTAGGTTAAAAAGGTAAAGTTTTTTTTTTTCTTCATCTATAATTTATTTGACACGGCACAAATACAATTTAATGTTTAACGGCGCCAATTATATCTGGTAGCTTACTTTCTGAAGTATCTTAATAACTAAAAGCAAATTTTTTATCCTCGCTGCCGACTACGAGCTGAAACTAAATCTAACTAAAAGCTAGAATGTTTTGCATTAAGAGCACTGATTTGTTGTTTGATGGTTTTCCATCGCCATAGGTAAGCAGCATATTGAATATGTTTCGCTGCTGGGCCAAGATATTACGGACTGGCATATTGGGTTGTCTCTCTCGGGGCCTGAGAGTATCGTGCGGGTCTAGTTGCTGTTTCCGGATCCGGGGTCTTAACGTGTTCTTGTCGTTTGCTTGGATGTAGGCGGAATGGAATAGGATTAAACTGGGGCGTGGATGGATTTCAGGACAACGTATATAAGGGACATGTAGGATAGGTTACGGCTCGCCAAGACATCACGAACAGGAACAGCCGGCTGCCTACTTTCGGCCTGCAGGGAATCTATTAATTTAGACCTGGCGTCACGGTGTACAGGGCATGACCTATGTCGTGATAACCTTCACCACAGGCACAGATACCACTTTCCCCGAGCCCAACACGACGGAGATGCGCGTCAAATCTATAGTGATTGGACATAAGCCGGGACATCACGCAAATGAAATCCCGACCTACATCCAACCCCTTGAACCACGGGTTCGTCGATACTTTGGGGATTATAGAATGTAACCACCTTCCCAATTCCCCTCTGGTCCAAGCATTTTGCCAACTGATGATCGTATTCTGACGTACAAGTGCGAAAAATTCATTAAAAGCAATTGGTCTATCATAAATTTCACCGTTTGTTGCCCCCACCTTAGCCAAAGAGTCCGCTTTCTCATTACCCGGTATCGAGCAGTGAGAAGGGACCCACGCTAAGGTAATCTGAGTAGATTTTTCGGATAAAGCACTCAGATGTTCCCGTATTTTCCCCAGGAAATACGGAGAGTGCTTAACATCTTTCATCGATCGGAGAGCCTCAATGGAACTGAGACTGTCCGTAAAGATGAAATAATGGTCCGTGGGCATTTTTTCGATAATCCCTAGGGTGTACTGAATTGCAGCTAATTCTGCGACGTAAACAGAAGCAGGATTATCGAGCTTATGGGAGACGGTAAATTGTTATTGAAAATACCGAAGCCAGTGGACCCATCAAGAAGTGATCCGTCAGTGTAGAACATATTGTTGCAGTTGATGTTTCGATATTTATTGGAAAAATTTTTGGGGATCTGCTGCACTCGTAAATGATCCGGGATTCCACGAGATTCTTCTATCATGGATGTATCGAAAAACACAGTAGAATCAGAAGTATTTGATAAGTCGACACGATTTGGAATATTCGAAGAAGGGTTAATTTTTTGGGACATGTGATTGAGATACAATGTCATAAAACGGGTTTGAGAATTAAGTTCGATTAACCTTTCAAAATTTTCAATCACGGGACGGTTCAAGACCTCACATTTGATAAGAATACGAGAAGACAGGCTCCAGAAGCGGTTTTTCAATGGTAGTACTCCAGCTAAGACCTCCAAACTCATCGTATGGGTCGACTGCATGCAACCTAAGGCGATACGCAAACAACGATATTGTATTCGCTCCAGTTTGATCAAATGTGTGTTTGCTGCGGAGCGGAAGCAGAAACACCCGTATTCAATAACAGACAATATCGTTGTTTGGTAAAGCCTTATAAGGTCTCCTGGATGGGCTCCCCACCATTGTCCGATTATTGTACGAAGAAAATTCACTCTTTGTTGACATTTTTTCATCAGATACCTCACGTGACAACCCCAGGTGCCTTTAGAGTCGAACCAGGCACCATGATATTTGTGTACCAAAACCTGAGAAATCGTTTTACCCATTAATTGGGTTTGAAGCTGAGCAGGTTCATGCTTCCTAAAAAAACTACTATCTCAGTCTTCTCCGGAGAGAATTCGATACTTAGCTGTAAAGCCCAAGCAGACAAATTGTCCAAGGTATCTTGCAATGGTCCTTGCAAATCGGCAGCTTTGGCTCCTATAACAGAGATTACACTGTCGTCTGCAAGTTGTCTTATCGTGCATGAATTTGCCAGACATTCGTCGATGTCATTTACATAAAAGTTGTAAAGAAGGGGGCTTAAACATGAGCCCTGGGGAAGACCCATGTAGCTAATGCGAAAAGTTGCCAAATCGCCGTGCGTAAAATGCATGTGCTTTTCGGACAACAAATTGTGCAAAAAATTGTTTAAAATTGGAGAAAATCCTTGTCGGTGAAGTTTGTCCGAAAGAATGTCAATAGAAACGGAATCAAAAGCCCCCTTAATGTCCAAGAACGCAGACGCCATTTGTTCTTTGCGAGCATACGCCAGCTGAATATCTGTTGAAAGCAACGCAAGACAATCATTCGTCCCTTTGGCACGGCGGAAGCCAAATTTAGTTTCTGATAGTAGACCATTTGATTCGACCCAGTGGTCTAAACGATGGAGTATCATTTTTTCCATCAATTTCCGGATACAGGATAGCATTGCAATCGGCCTATAAGAGTTGTTGTTTGTTTGTTTGTTTATTTGAGACATTTTACACCAAGTATTTAAAAGTGTTAACAATTTTCGTTTACAGTGGTTTGTACAAATCGTTCGTACAAATCAAATTTTGTCTCGTTTTCGTCGATGTTTTGAAGAATTGGTTGGAGGTTCGTCGCGGTTATTCCATGTTTTTGTCTCGTGACCTCATATTTTCTACAGTGCAGCAGAATGTGACGGACGTCGAGTACTGTTCCACAAGTTTCACAAGTGGGTGGGGGTTCTTTTTCCATCAAGAAGGTGTGAGTTAGTCGTGTATGCCCAATTCGAAGTCTGGTAAGAACTCGTTGATCTGCAGCGTTGTCTCGGTCGGTCCATCGATATGTATCGGGTTTAACTTCGCGCAGTTTAACGTCACGTTCTTTGAACCACCGTCTTGCCCAATGTTCTCGCAGTTCTCTTTTGACCGTTTTCAGTGCGTCTGATGCCGGAATCGGTATATTTTTTGGTGATTGTCTCCTCGCATCATTTGCGAGTCGGTCTGCCGCTTCGTTACCCGATACTCCCACGTGGCTCGGGATCCAACAAAACTGAATGTTTTTGATACGGGTTGCTGCTTCGATTGCTTGGATCCATGGGTGTTTTGTTTGTCAAGATTCAAGTGCAGATAGGCAGCTTGCAGAGTCTGTCATGATCACTAGATTATTAGTGTTGCGTATTTTTGTTGCTGTTTTAATCGCGTATGCCTCGGCCGAGAACACGCTACACTGTTGTGGTAGTCCAACTGACTTAGCATAACCACTGCCAACAATGCCGGCGCCTACCGTTTGATCCAGTTTTGAACCATCGGTATACATTATTACCGATTCGCTGAATTGACGGGTGAGCACTTCTTGTACGATCGGTAGAACTATCTCTGGAGGATCACCTGCTTTCACGTGTATTTTTACATCCCAGATAACGATAGGCTCATAAGGTACCAGGGTCGATTTTTGTGTCGCAATTGCTGGTAGATGTCTAGCAGAGAAGTTCCGGTTAGTTGTTAATTTAAAGCGGATGCACGATGTGTGAGTGGAAGATTGATATTGCTGCTATTTTTTTCTAGTTGTTGAATTGCGAATCGAATTATGCGCTGATCCGCAAGTATGTCAAAGGGTAGCATTCCGGATTCAGCCATTACTGCGACGATTGGGCTGCACTGGATGCACCGGAGGCAAAGCGTATCATATGGTTGTAAGCGGGCGCAAGATTTTGTAATGTTGTTTGACTTCTACTAGTGAGGCGTGTTCCATATAAAAGTTTTGAGGTAACAATTGCAGATCCCACTTGAAGCAAAGATGTCCGGTGTCCACGTGGGAGTTTAGCCCCGATCATTTTGAGGATTCGAAGTCTCGACTCGCATGATTTTTTTTGTAAGTTTGCAGTGGGTCTTGAAATTAAGGGTTCGATCTACAGAGACGCCAAGGATTTTCAGCAGATTGGTCTTGGGGACGGTGGCATCATCGATGGTGATGCTTCTTACAGGGTCTCGGCGTGTATTGGGGCTGCAATAAAAAGTCCAAGATTTCGCTGCCGAGATACTAAAGCCGACGTTTTGGCCCATTTAGCAACTGCCTTTGCAGCTGCTGCATTTTACGGTACAACGGCTGATTTTTAGCCCGCCGTAACACGAGCAGAATATCGTCTGCATAGACCAGTATATCTATTCCAGGAGGGATCACTCTGAAGATGGGTTGCATTGCCACAAGAAAAAGAGTGACAGACAGAACAGAGCCTTGAGGGACTCCGTTTTCCAGGGGGTGTGGTTGAGATAAATGTTCTCCTACATTCACCTGGAACATACGCTCAGATAAAAAGCTTCGAAGTATGTTGAACATTCGACCAAGTATTCGCCAGTTTTTTAGTGTACGCAGAATACCGTATCGCCAAGTTGTGTCGTACGCTTTTGACAAGTCTAGTGATGCGATGAGGCAGTGCTCATCAGTCGTTGAAAGTGATTTTTCTAGTTCGGCAAAGTACAAATCCGTTCCATGGCCGGATCGGAAGGCGTGTTGTCGCTTATCGAGTTGTCCTCTTAGCTCCAACTCAGTAACTAATCTTCGGTTGATTATACGTTCGAAAATCTTTGCCATGCAGCTTATAAGCGAGATGGGGCGAAAATGGTGATGGTCCGGAGTCATTGCATTTTGGTTTCGGGATTGGCACAATATTAGCGGTACGCCAAATAGAGGGGAATTCACCGCTGCGCCAAATTCTGTTGAACAGTATAAGCAAACAGTTTTTTACGGATATTGGTAGTCTCCGGAGCATGGGATAGCTTATGCCGTCTGGTCCTGTTGCGATACTTCGACCTTGGTCGAGGGCCCATATAAGTTCGGCGAGGGTTATGTCACGATTATATTCATGGTTTGTATCAGCTGAGGTGGGTAAAGTTTGTTGTTCTGTTCTTCCCTTTAATCTTTGAAACTCACGCGGGTAGCTGGATGTCTCTGATTTTTCACTGTAATACTCTGCTAGTTTTTCAGCCACTTTAGTTGGGTCGCTTGTGAATTCATCCGCTTGTTTAAGAGTTATCTTTCGCTGTTGTCGACTGCCGCGCAGGATGTTCACTGTTTGCCAGAGGTCAGTCGATGTGTTACATGGGGAAATTTTGGCCACAAAATTTTCCCAAGATTGTTGCTTTGCTTGTTGTATGACTTTTCTTGCTGTTTGCCGTGCCTTTTGAAATTGCCTCAGAGCTTCATTTTTGTTCGGATCCGTACTTGGTAAGCGCCGTAGTATTCTAAGCTGCTTTCTTCGAGCTTTGATTGCCGTTTTAACTTCAGGACACCACCATGGAACAGCTTTTGGTCCAACCCTTCCGCTGGTTCGTGGTATACTTGCGTTAGCTGCTGTCAGGATTTGTTCAGTGAATTCTTCCACGCTCCATTCATGCTCTGGGCGGATTGCTTCGGTAACTATACTCTCGAATTTATCCCAGTCGGCATGATCGTATAGCCATTTCCGTCGAGTTGTACGTGTTTTTGACCACGAAGATGCTATTCAATGCTTGTTGACTCTGTTGCTCGCTTGAGGGTATGTATATAGATAAAATCGTTACCTGCAATGGTAGCTGGATCCGTATTGCGATGGATGGCAGGCTGGATTCTAGCTGAATACGCTCGAATGGTATACCTTCGTGAATCGCTAGGCCGACTCCATGGAAGGGCGGGTCGACGCTGGATGATATCCTCTCCGTCACCAAGACGGCGGAGGTAGCACTCCAGTGCAAGAGAAGGGGCATACGCTATTGCGCAATCGTCACGCTTGACGTGAAGAATGCGTTCAATAGCGCCAGTTGGGACTCCATAGCGCTTGCGATCAGGAGCATCCATGTACCGGTGTCGCTGTACAAGATTCTGGAAAACTACTTCCAGAACCGAGTACTTGTTTACAACACGGAGGAGGGTCAGAAGTGCGTCCCAATTACCGCAGGAGTTCCGCAAGGTTCTATTCTGGGACCGGTGTTGTGAAATGTAATGTATGACGGGGTGTTGAAACTAAAGTTCCCTGTAGGAGTTGTGATCGTCGGCTTTGCAGACGAGGTCTACGGCGAGTCGATCGAGGAGGTCGAGTTGACGGCCGCGCACTGTATACGCAAGGTCGAAGACTGGATGCACTCCTGGAAACTGGAGTTAGCGCACCATAAGACGGAGGTAACGGTTGTGAATTACCGCAAAACAGAGCAACAGGCGGTGGTCAGAGTCGGAGACTGTACCATCACCTCAAAGCGATCTTTGAAGCTCTTGGGGGTTATGGTTGACGATAAGCTCACATATAAGAGCCACGTCAACTATGCTTGCAAGAGGGCTTCAACTGCTATTGCAGCACTATCTCGAATGATGTCGAACAGCTCAGCGGTGAATGGCAGCAAGCGTAAACTTCTTGCCAGCGTGGTTTCGTCCATACTTAGGTATGGTGGGCCAGTGTGGTCCAAAGCGCTAGGTACTAACAGTTATCGTGGCAAACTAGAAAGTACCTACAGGCTCATGTGCCTGAGGGTCACGAGTGCGTTCCGTACAGTGTCATACGACGCAATTTGTGTCCTGTCCGGCACGATGCCTATCAGCACAGCCATTAGGGAGGACGTAGAATGCTTCGAACAACGTGGCACAAGGGGCATACGAGGTACCAGTAGATCACTATCGATGATCAGATGGCAGCAGGATTGGTCCAACTCCACGAAAGGTAGATGGACGCACCGACTTATTCCGGTGGTATCCGGGTGGGTCGATAGACGCCATGGAGAAGTCAACTTCCACCTGACACAGATTCTGTCGGGTCATGGTTGCTTCAGGCAGTACCTATACAGGTTCGGGCATGCGGAGTCCCCCATGTGCCCCGAGTGCCTGGATGCGGAAGAGACTGCTGAGCATGTCTTCTTCATATGTCCTCGTTTTGCGCGAGCGCGGAGCGACATGATGGTTATGAGCGGGCCAGACACTACTCCGGACAACCTGGTTCATAGAATGTGTGAAGACTCGAACATCTGGAGGGCGGTTTGTGCAGCCGCCTCTCAAATAGTCCAAGAGTTGCAAAACAGGCGACAGATTGACCACTGGGCTGAAGACAGGAGGGGTTTTAGTGGGTCCGGTCACTGATTCAAACCAACCCCACACTCCCTTGTGTTGGTCATCTCAGGGGTTTGGTTGCAAATTTCCCCTCCACCTGAAATAAAAAAAAAAAAAGCCCGACTCCATGTTGCCAATAGTGACGGCTGTTAGATTGTAGTGACAAAGTATAGTGCCTACCGATAAAGTCAGATGGAACAGTTTGTTGGTTTACTTTGGTTTCTTGTAAGGCAATAATGGCTGGCTCGTGTTGAGTGATTAGTTGTTTGAGTTCACTAATGTTAGCGCGAAGTCCGCGCATATTCCACTGCAATGCGAAGCAGTTGGTGGCTTTGTCGTTTGTTGTATTGATGCTGCGAGTGTTGAACGAGAGTCAGTTGATTGTCTGTGTTCTGTTCTTCGTCGATAGGTGTTATCAGCCGCAGAGGGGGAGTCGTCATCAACAGGGTGGGGTGGGACGTCCTGGATAAGTCTTCCTGCCTGCTGCGCTCCCACATGAGGGAGTGAAAGGGGTACTGCACTTTCTCTCCTTTCAAACTGATTTTTGCCGTTGTCCATGTCCGTGCGGGGGTCAGTAGTATAGAAGATTGAACTCTTAGATGTGTTAGGATTATCGAAGAGCATGGTAAGAATGGATATCCAATATTTCCATGTCGTCGTCAGAGTAGTGTTCGTCTGTGTTGGCGGTGTTACTCTTCAGTGGTGGGCTTTGTCTATCCGGGGAAGATATAGGTTCTTTGGTGGTTTGTCGTTTCGATTTTGCACTTCTTGGATTGGTTCTAGATCGTGTGTTTGGTCCTGATTGCTGACTGGTTTATATTGGTTGATGATTGGTTTGTGTTGACATTTGGTCTGATTTACTTTGTGTAACTTCTATCATTTGTTGCTTCGTCTTTCCCATTTGTACGAACATTTGTTTTAGTTTTTCATCCTTTTTTCTAGCGATCTCTACGAGTTTTCCTATTTGTTCATTTTTTTCATTTAATTTTGCCTCCATTTCTTTTATCAGAGCGTTGGTATTTTGTTGTGCTGCTGCTTCGGCATAACTAGTGTTTTGTTGTTGTTCTGCAACTCGTTTGCGTGCTTCAGGGTATGTTATATTATCATGTATTTTAATTTTGATTACCTCTTTCTCAAATGCGTAGACTGGGCATTCGCGGCTCGTTGGGCGGTGAGGTCCTTTGCAGTTTCGACAGTAGGGATTTGCATTACATTCATCAGTTTGATGCTTGTCGGAGCAGTTATAGCATCGTTGTGGGCCAGGACAACGGGCACGAGGGTGGCCAAATTGGAAGCAGTTGTAACACAATAGAGGATTTGGAAAATAGGGGCGAGTTGTAACACGCAGGAGACCGATCTTTAGATACTGTGGGTACGTTGATTTATTGAACGTTATTATCAAAGCAGATGTATTTGTTCGGTTGCCGCTTATATTTTTAGTAATTCGTTGTACTCGAATTACACCTTGGTTTTTCATTTCTTCGAGGATATCGTTTTCTTCTAGATTAATTAGATCAAAGCACGAAATGACACACCTACTGACATTCAGATTCGGGTGGGGTCTAATAGTAACTTTGTGCCATCGATAAGTTCCGACATTTTCAGCAGTTTTGCTACCTGTGACGGATTTCTAATTTTAAGCGTATAGCGGGTTTCTTGCACCTCCAGCAACCATTTCAACAGATTTCCCAATCAAGAAGGGGTTTTCCGGCAGTGGTTATTCGTTCAAGCCAGTCAGCTGTAGATACGTCAGTGCACCAAATTCGTTCGTTGGGTCCATAAAAGCTGGAAGCCTTCTCCCAATGAATGACCCATCAGGGTCGCCGCTGCTTGCAGCAGCCATCACCTCTTATTTCCAACCGCACGAATCTTGTTTGTGTAGCAACAGTCACCCGTTGCTCACCCCAGTTGAACTGAAGGGAGAGTGCCCCTCAGGTTTCACTACATAGATGCTTGATTAGCGTACTATTTATCCAAATCTTCGTTCGCGAAATAAATATCACCAGGTTTGTTATGATATATACACTCTCTATTCACTTTGTTCTGGTATTAACGCGGGGTTATGTCACAATAGCCACACACGTTCTGCAACTTTGCAGCAAGTCGATCAAAACAATAGCGTTCCTTTGTTGCTATTCACCTAATGTCTTTATCGTTTTTCGCGGTTTATTGGCCGATTTTTGACCGATCTTCACTGACTGGTACGTAGGAATTATTGAATTTCTTGCTGAAGAAATTTCACTATTGAGTATTTAATCCAAGCGCGCGCGTTACTGTTCCTGACTGGCACAGTGGGCTAAACTCGAATTTTGTATAAGAGTTGTGATCAGAAGCTGGTTTTCCCGGTTTTTGGATGGCGATCTTTTTCACTTGCCTCCAATCCTGCGGTACAATATTTTGCTCCAGGAACTTATTGAACAAGTTCAACAAGCGCCTCTTGGCAGTGCCGGGTAGATTCTTCAACAAGTTGAATTTGATTCTATCTAACCCAGGCGCGTTATTGTTACAGGACAGAAGGGCAACTGAAAATTCTGCCATCGTAAAAGGTGATTCTAGCGCGTCGTGGCCCGGAGACGCATCGCGAACAATATTTTGCTCAGGAACAGAGTCCGGACATACTTTCCTGGCAAAATCAAATATCCACCTACTTGAAGACTCCTCGCTTTCGTTGACCGTTACGCGATTCCGCATTCTTCGGGCTGTGTTCCAAAGAGTGCTCATCGATGTCTCCCTCGATGTCTCGTTCACGAACCGACGCCAATATCCGCGTTTCTTTGCTTTAGCCAAGCTTTTTAGCTTGGTATCAAGCTCCGAATACCGTAAATAGTCGCCAGGTATACCTCCCTTCTGGAAGGCCAAAAACGCGTCGGATCTTTGCGTGTAGACATCGGAGTACTCTTGGTCCCACCATGGATTGGTAGACCGTTCTTGAATCGTCACGCCGGGATATTTCTTCGTTTGGGCTTGCAACGCGGCGTCGAGAATCAAGCCAGCGAGGAGGTTGTATTCTTCAAGTGGTGGATGATGTTGAATCGAATCAACCGCTTTTGAAATCATTTCCTCTTATAACTTCCAATCGACATTCCGTGTGAGGTCATACGGAATGTCAATTGTTATTGACATGCGACAACTTCGATGCCTGTAATCGAGGGGAGGTTAATACGATAGAAAGAATAGCACTTTTTAATCCCTAAAAGTACTCCTCCATATGGGGTGTCTCGATCAAGGCGAATAATATTAAAATCATGAAAGTTGAGATCAATATTTGAAGTAAGCCAAGTTTCACAGAGGGAAAATGCATCGCATTTGTTTTTATTTATCAAAACTTTAAACGAATCAATTTTTGGTAAAATACTTCTACAATTCCACTGTAAGACAGAGATAGAATCCTTCATACGCAGTTGAATTAGGCATCGAAGGATACAATCGCTGCATGGAGGGGCCATTGGGCAGTCAACTGCTTCAAAAATGATCTAACTGTTGGGAGGAATGCTGTAAGAAAAATTTTAATTGAATCGGGTACATTGAAAGTTTAAAAAATCCAGTCCACAATGTCAAAAAATTTCACTAATCCAGAGTTTGTTTCATCAACTGGGAGTGCAAAAGGAACAACTGGGGTTTTAGATGTTCCTGGCAGTGCTGGGAACTCCTTCTGGGACTTTAAATTTGCAAGCCCAGGAGGAGTTTGCTTCGGTTTTTCTGCAGCACTGTTTGGTTTGTTTGTAACTTTCATTTCACTTTGAGAAATCTTAGGACCTTTTCTGGGAAGTTTAAGAGAGGAAATATTTTTCCTCTTTCTAGACTCCCCAGGATTGGCGTAAGATGTTCCCGCTGGTGAATCGTCAGAATCGGTTTCATCAGAGGACAACAGATCAAAAGGGTTTGATGTAATGGGAGAAGTGGTAACGGTCTTCTTCAGCATCTCAGCGTTAGAACGCTTCGAACGCTCTTTGAGAGACCTTTTTATTTTATCCCTGCGCTGCATGTACACCGCACATGTCGAGAGCTCATGCTGACTCTCCCCACAGTGAATGCATTTTTCAGCATTTTTACTGCAGGAATCATCCGACTGATTCTCCCCACATTTGCCACAACGTGCCTTATTGCAGCAGTATGCGGCGGTGTGGCTTAACTGCTTACAATTCAGGCAGTTCATGACGCGAGGCACATACAATCGCACAGGGAGACGAACCCGGTGGATCGAGACGTGGCTTGGTAGTGCTGACCCGGCGAACGTAACTCGAAACGAGTCTGACGGAGTGTATACTGTTTTGCCACCGATGATCGATGCTGACCGCAGTTGCTTGCAGTCGAGCACCTTTACATCGGGACATGTGTTGTTCTTAAAGCACCCTTTGGCACTTTCCAATATACACTCGACGGACAGACTCGAGTCAGTTATGACACCGTCGATCTCCACGTCTCGTGCGGGTATGTAAACGCGATACTCGCGTGTGAAGAGCTCAGAGCAAGCTATATCGTTGGCCTCTTTCAGGTTACTGACCACGACACGGAGCTTGTTAGGCCGGACCTTGGAAATTTCGGTCACGCCCTTGTACTCCTTCGTCAGGTCTTTAGAAATCTGCAAGATGTTCAACTGTTTCGATTTCGGTCCCGCCTTTGGCCGAAAATAGACAGTATAGCTGCCCTGGGCTCCGTCTGGGTAAAGCCTGGGGCGAGGGGGGACTGAAGAATGAACAGGGGAGGGAGTAACAGAAGGGTCAGGGTCAGAGAAGTTCAGGGATGGTGGCGCGGGAGGCGAGGGATCTACATCCATCCCGCTAAGTCTAGCGCACTAGCGCCGACAAGAGCACGTACCTTTTTACTTCTCCCTTCCAGTAAGGTTGGTTGTCCGATCGTTCGAAGTTGCAGCCGTTACAGCCAGCAGCACCAATACAGCAGCACCAAACAGCCACCAGCAGCGAGCCAGGTGTGCGATCACTCCACACAGCGATACAACTCAACTGTCAACTGATGGCTTCTGCTTTTTCCTCTTTTGTGTCTCGTCCACTGCTGTAGCAAAATTCAGCCAGCAGCCAAATCGGCTTACGCACCAGCTGGCAGTCACGATGCGAAACAGTTGCACAAAGGCGCGACCTTGAACCCGGATCTATTCAACTCGACCAGGCAAACAATGCCAACACTTGTTCACACGTCTTTTGTTTTATGTCGTTTTCGTTTTCACGGTGTACTACACTTTTTCCGTGCTATACTTTGCAGCTTCAATTGAAACATTTTCAGTGTCATTGCATTGGTATGCGCAATAACGGGATAGCTGTCAATTCGTTTTGTTTTGGTCATAATCGCATTCGTCATTAAGTCTCGATTTCATTTCATATGTCCATCTCGCAAATGTGCTGAGAAAAAATTTACCTGACACTTTACCACGTGGAACGAAAACCAAAACTAACCAGTTTTGACACATCTACGCAACCAACAACATGAAACAGTACTACAACCTCTCTCCTACAACGCGATTTTGTCAGTCCTAATTGAATTGAATTTGATTGGTGACCTGCATGGTAGAATTCCTGAGTGAGAGTGCAGCCATAAAATCCAAGTTGCAATGGTATTGAATTTTTGGCAGGTACTCGAATCGCGGACGTTTTCCTGGATTTTTCCGGTTGGCAATTAAATATTTATCGATTTCCGGAAACTCGGTAGATACGGAACGCAGCGTGAGCCAGTATAACATGAGTAATACGTGCCTACCGACACTACAATATAACTGAAAAAAATTTGACACAGTACGTGCTTTTAGTTAGTAATGCAAAGAAATTATGGATTGTGCAGTTGAATTACCGTCCATTAAATTAAATAAAACAGTTGTTCTTTTATTCAGTATTTTCT
The DNA here is from genome assembly GCF_029784165.1 of Wyeomyia smithii. NCBI lineage: Eukaryota > Metazoa > Arthropoda > Insecta > Diptera > Culicidae > Wyeomyia > Wyeomyia smithii. The sequence goes on along the minus strand of NC_073695.1, from coordinate 53,313,593 downwards.
GAAGAAAAAGGGTGCCGCGAAACTACCGCGAAATTCGAATATTTTCTATTTTGCCACCCGCGAATTTTCATTTTTTTTGCCGCGAATTACCACTGTCTCTAGTAATTATCATCATTTTAATATAAGCGGATATTTGATAACAGTTGCACATCAATACGCAGTGTTTATATTTGGCAGCAATAATCAAAACAATTTTAACAATAATTCAGTAAATTTTGGAAACGTCAGCGTTAGCTTTACAGCTTTGTAACCAAAACCCAACATTTTAGTAAAGTATCGTTTGGACTAGAGACTTTTGCGTCTGTACATTTTCTTCCATGTTGATACCGGAACACAAACAAATGCCCCACGCTTCAGTCATCTTTCATACTGCACACATCTTTCGAAAGCAGCGTCCAACGAAAACATGACTATATACATCTAACAATGAAAATTGAATCCTTTGTAAATCACTGGTATCGAGAAAATTCAGCACGAGAGCAAAACATTTACTACACTGCGTCACGCGCTAACTTACGACCGCTCTGCAGCAATTCGATTCGATCATCGGTGCACTGCTCCGCTGCACGGTCTGCCGGGGGTTTGCGGAACACGTGTCGAAATAAATTGCACTATCCGAGCACATCGGCCACGTCAAACCCCGATTTATGAGCTCAAAAGTTGAAATGTGCGAACCTGAGAAGCACGTAACGGCCCAAACTATCCAGCTTGCACACATAAAATGCTACTCGACTCCACTCGACTGGTTCACTGTTGATGGGAGTACACACCGTTTCTCCCTCTAGTACCAAAAATTTGCCGCCTCGTTTACTACGTACATACACGCTTGCATATGTGCTGGTCAGCCAGACATTGGCCAGCGACTGTAAGGCTGGTCGGATAACCCGAAACGAAAACATTATCGAGCAATTTCCAAACCATAGCCTTGTGTCATGGATTTTTTTTCTCGCTGTGATTCTTGCTCAGCAGATTTGTGTTGTTCAACCATTTTAACTACTTTTAAAAACACTCCCCAGCAAACGGGTTCCCAAAACTTGCATCAAATCCACTGGATCCACAGGCCCGATATGGCAGCAATTGATCGGAATCAAGCTCATAAAGCTCATGTTTATGGCGTCAATTTTCCGCAGCCCAGATATCGCATCTGTTTCGGTGCTACTCTGCTGGGTCACTGGGCCCAGAATCAATATGGGGCGACAGCAGTGGATGGGAAAAAACTTCCTAATTCTTGCAGCCTTGTCGAACTCTCAATGTGCATTCGGTGCCATCCAAACAAGCGCGGAGGGCCTGAACGACACTGGGTGAATTCGAGATGAGTCGGTTGAGCGCGCCCTCGGCAGTTGATTTATTTATGTGTGCACGAGTCGTTTTCCGCTTCACCATGGCGAAAATTTAGCCGGCTACAGTGAGGTTTCCACTGCTAACTTATGCAAATGTTTTGAAGCTTGTGTGTCGGTGAATATTCGACGCTTATCTGGTCGACAACTGCTCTCTTTCGGGGGTGTCGGACGATTTTTATCGGACGCAAAAACCATCGAACATGTCAAATTACGCGTTGCCAAATTTTGTGCAGTACATTTACACTGGCAGAGTGATTAAGTAGGAACCTGTAGTTTCCTATTATAGTTGGTGTGCTGATTTTATAACCAGCCATCATTCAATCACTTTCTGACAATATTAAAAACTCTAAATCTCGAAAAAACTTGTAACGCGGATGACTGAGGGAATTCAACATTACGTTCTATTTGCCCGGCAAGAGATATTCTTTCAGGCCGGATTGAGTAGAAGAACCAAAACAATGTGGTGGTCACAAGACTGCAAGTTGGTCACTTTTTAGTGACTTGGTCACTTTTTTTAAGCTGGTCACTCAAAAGTCACTTTTTTCATCAAAAAGTCACTAAAGTTACTTTTTTACGAAAAATAGTCACTAAAGTCACTTTTTTACCAACTTGACCAGCCCTCATCAGCCCTTTTTTTTGAAAAAAATTTTTGATGCCAAATATCTCAGATATGCATGATCGAGATCTGTTCTCTCAAAAAAAATTTTTTTAGGAATAACCGACTTTCTGGCACTAAGAGAAAATTTTCGAAACGGGAGAGTGAATTAAATTTAACATAAAAGATTTGAATGCAATTCCTTATACGGCCAAATACCGATCGCCAATAGTGTTGCTTTGCAAAACTTAAAGTTTGATAAGTCGCAAGCAAGGTTTCGCTACCATTTTTATTCTAGCCTGTGTCTCTGGAAGGGTACTTACCCCACGGTTCCCCTCGATAAATCCGAAACAACGGAAAATTTCGCCTTCTACTGTCCTAAAAACTATGATAAATTTGTGATCTTTTGAAAAAGGTTCGATCACAATCGGTTCAAATCTCGTGGAATGGCAGGTAAAAGAATTTTCATTTTGTCGGCTGCGGAGTACGCAAGTGTTAAAGTGCTCGACATCGGAACGAAAAGTTAGGTCTGGATTTTGTTGTTGTCTGGTCTGATTGAAAATCGGAACGAGCCTGGTCCTCGTGGTTCTGTGGTTAGCGATGTCGGTCGGCTAGCTCTCCCACACGGTTGTGCTGTCGGGTTCGATCCCGATCAGGTCGAGGATCTTTTCGAGCTGGAAATTTTCTCTACTCAGCACTGGGGCATGGTGTATCGTTGTACTTATCCTACAACATGCAAAATGTGCCAAAAACAATATCGATAACGAATTCTCTCAACTCATAATCTAGTTGATCGAGACGGCATTATCCCTCCTGGCTAGCGCGCGATATTGTTTATTGTTCTGTTCCGGTCCGTTTAGGGTGCAGTTCGTTTGGTTTCGTTCCGGTTCGGCTCCAAGTCCGGTACGGTCTATAATTTGGGGACGAATGTTGCCAATGATTTCAATAAAACGTTATTTTAGTGAAAGAATCAATCATAAATTCATATATGCATGTTAGAAACTGTTTGATTCAAAAAGAACAATTCAAAACAAGTTTTACTATTTATTTTACTATTTATAACTATTTTCAATTTGATGTATTTTTTTTATTAAACAAATTGAGGACTAAATAGTGACACACAAGGCTGACTTAACAGTTTTCCTAACGAATGAAATATTTATCGAATTCTAACTCTGCTTCAGGGTTTGCGATGTTTAGTGTTGAGAAATCATCATTTGTGATTGGACACTGGGGAGTCCCAAATAAAATCGATGTTGAAAAATTCAAGGTGCTCAGCCCTAAATTGAAAGATGATGTTATTTATAGCATTTTTGTAGTACATTTCGACTTTCTAAAAAATTGTTTTCAGGTTGCCCAAACGTGATTTATGAAAAAATGACTTTTTTAAGCTACAAACCCACTTTTTTGCACTTTTTTCAATTCTGTTCGATTCCTACCTTTTTTCGTACATTTTTTTTATTTTTGTGGGGTTGTTTTTGAATATTTTGCCTGATTTGGTTCAGCATTGTATTCAGTTTTTTGACTCCCAGAGCCCATTAAACATCACAAAAAAAATTAATTTTTCTAATAATTTTTAGATAAAATCCTTCAAAACACAAATAAAAAAAAATTTGAGCAAGAACTGAAATCTTCATTGCAGAGCGGGATCTACCACAAAAATTTACACGAAAAAAGATCCTTGATATCTTATCGGGGAGCTGGAATATTGGCATTTTTCTATGTGATGGAAACTATGCATTTTAACAAACATGTTAAATAACTTTTTTATTTTGGGAGATAAAGAATAACAATGTTTGGTAAACAAATGCATTTTTTGATGGCTGATAACTTAGTAGAAGGTTTCTAAATTTGGAAAAATCTGCGAAAAAAGTTAGAACGAAAATTATAACTTTTCGTGCCTTCTAATAGAAAACTTAATGTTGCTCGTAATATGTAAGAGATAGAAACAAAATGTCTTCGGTAAAGTTTCTTGTTTTAAGATAACCTAAAACTTTGTCGAAGACTCCTTGCGTCTATCTTATTCTGATTAAAAAGTAAATTATTGCCTTTCTCCTAGAAAGGTATAGCAATCACTTGCAAAACCGAAGATATGAAAGTGCTCCAAAGGACCGAATGGCATATATCACTCGACTCAGCTCGATGAGCTGAGCATTTTCTGTATGTGTGTGTATGTGTGTGTGCGTGTATGTAAAGATTTTTATTCTCACTCACTTTTCTCAGAGATTGCTGGACCATGAAATTATATGCAAATGAAAGGTCTTATTGTCCCAAAAGACCCTATTAAATTTAGTTGTAATCGGATTTATAGTTTAGAGGTTATGTATCGAAATGTAAAAATCATGAACCATCATTATCTCTAAAACCACACAACCGATTTGAACAAAATTGGTTTCAAATGAAAGGGCTCTCTGAAAAACCCTTAACTTTTGAATTTTATAAAGATTGAACTTGTGGTTCAAAAGTTATGAAAAGAAACGTGTTCTGAAGACTGTTTAATCTCACTCATGTTTCTCAGAGATGGCTGCGCCGATTTTCATAAAATCAGTGTCAAATGGAAGGTCTTGTTGCTTTGTTGCCCCATAAGACCCTATCGATTTGTTTTGCAATCGGAATATTACTTTGACTGTTATGTTTAAAAATGTGAAATCCAGCTATGAAAAGGAACATATTCCGACGACTACTTGGACTCACTCACTTTTCTCAGAGATGGCTGAACCGATTTCCACAAAACTAGTGTCAATTGATAAGTATAGCTGCCTCATAACACCCTATTGAATTTTGCTGTAATCGAACTGTAACTTCGTCTGTAATGTACCGAAATGTGAAAATCACGAAACTTCATTATCTCAGAAACTACACAACCGAATTGATCAACATTATTATCAGACAAGTGGACTAGTTAAGCGTTAACTGATGAATTATGATTGAACACGTGGTTTCAAAATTTCATTTGATTATAATCGAACTTAAGTAATCGTTATGAAATTGTTAATAAAACAACGTAAGTCTATTATCTCAAAGATTACATGACTTATTTGAACATTACTAGTGTTATACGAACGAGTCATCTCTCAAACTTACAAATAACAAATTTCATAACAATTTGTTATGTGGCTCAAAAGTTATGGAAAGAAAAGAAATTCAAATACTATTTGAAACGATACCTGCTTTGATCGATAATTGTGACCTCAATATAATTTAAAGTGGTCCCCGTGGTTCTGTGGTTAGCGATGTCGGTCGGCTAGCTCTCCCACACGGTTGTGATATCGGGTTCGATTCCCAATCATGTCGAGGATCTTTTCGAGCTGAAAATTTTCTCGACTCAGCACTGGGGCACGGTGTATCGTTGTACTTATCCTACACATGCATAATGTGCCGAAAACAATATCGATAACGAATTCTCTCAACTAATCTAGTTGATCGAGACCGCATTAGCCCCCAGACTAGCGTGCGATATTGTTTTTAAATATTTTAAATTTGGTGTCGTACTATTTGAACGTTCCTAATTCGTTGATTCCTTGCGATGTGTTTAAAGTCTGCAAATGCACGGAGAATCGGCCATAGGATATGGTCAAAGTCAAATAACAAATCGTTTGAAATGATTGGTTTTATCGAAATGACAACATTCTCGACTTTTGGCTTCTGTACATCGCCTTAATTCTGAATATATTCATATTGGGTAGTATTCGGTCATTATCAGCAGATTTTCTGACATCAATCTGACACCGAAAATACTCATATTGGGAGGTATTTAGTTATTTTGGTTGTTTTCCAGGAACTAAAAGTGGTCGGAAATTCAAAATGGTGTCCAGGGTCAATGTTTGGTTTCTATGCAACATCTCGATATCCATATTGAGTATTATTTGGTCATTTTCGACTGTTTCCTAGAAGTTGCCAATAAGCAATTCAAAATGGTGCCTGATTCACCTGCCAAATTTGGTTCCATTCAGTTGGTTAGTTCTCAGGATGTGCAGAAATCTGTGTTTCATTTGTATGGCATCCTTCCCTTCCAAAAGAAGGAGGGGTGTCAAAACATTATGAACATATTTTTTACCACTAAAAACATTTACCTGCCAAAATTGGTTGATTAGTTTTCGAGATGGGCAGAAATTTGTGTTTCATTTGTATGGGACCCCTCCCTTCAAGAAGAGGGAGGGGTCTCAAACCATCATAGGAACCTTTATCGGCACCAAAAACCCCTACATACAAAGTTTCACGCCGATCGGTTCGGTAGTTTTCGAGCCTATATGGATCAGACAGACAGACAGACCGAACTGAATTTTTATATGTATAGATTACAACATCAATTTTTAGAACCCCTAAAGTGAATATACATTTATTGGATTGAAGCGTTCATGTAAATCTATTTTTCCAAATAATAAGTTTGAATGAGAAAGGCTGGGTCTGACCGCTAGGTGGATTAATTTAGGTTTTTATCTCACTCATTGGTGGATTGATCACCCTTCTTTCTACATAAAAAAATGCATTTTTGAATATCCTGAAATTTCTCCGAACATACCTCATGGCTAAAATCAACATTTGAATCACTATTTAGGAAATCATACACACAAACGGCAAAATAAAACACTGTGCAATGGTGATATTGAGCTTTAGTGGCATTTTTGACAAAATGCATAGTTTTCCATCACATGTAAAAACGCCGATATCTCAGCCCCCCGATAAGATAACAAGGATCTTTTTTCATGTAAATTTTCGTCTTGAATTCCGCTTTGCAGTAAAAATTTCAATTCTTGATCAAAAAATTTTTTTATATGTGTTTTGAAGGGTTTTATCTGAAAATTATAAGGAAAATTCACTTTCTTGTGATGTTCAGTGCGCTCTGTGAGTCAAATATTTGAATACGATGCTGAACCAAACCATGCAAAATATTCAAAAACAACCCCACAAAAATAAAAAATATATGGAAAAAATTAAGGAATCGAACAGATTTGAAAAAAGTGCAAAAGAGTGGTTTTGTAGCTTGAAAAAGTCATTTTTTCATATATCACGTTTGGGCAACCTGAAAACGACCTTTAAGAAAGTCGAAATGTTCTACAAAATTGCTATAAATAACATTATCTTTCAATTTAGGACTGAACACCTTGACTTTTTCAACATCGATTTTTTTTGGGACAGCCTATTGGAAACACTTACTCATTTTACTAATATTTATCATAAATACCTAAACTACTAACAATCCCCTTATTAAAAAAAAAAATAAAATAAAAGCTTGACGAAATATGGACTTGATAAGCGACTGGAACTGATCTTGCGTTCAACTTTGCAATCCAGGACATTTTTGTACAGTTCTTGTCGTGTCAACTAAATTTGTTTTCAGTTCGAGTATGGAGCGTGTTTCTGTGACATTGACTTTGCTGCATTCCAGAGGCGTGGTTAAGGAAAGCGGTCGCAAACTTTATTTGCTTTCAAATTGCTGAATCAATTACCACTGAATCTTGTACATTAGGGCTCTGTAGTAGCTTTTGCTGAATGATTTCAATTTTCATCCATCTTATTAGAGTGCGCAAGGATCATTGACTTTGTTCTTTCTAAACATCCAGTTAGGATCACCGTGCCGATTCGTATACAAGGATACTCATACAAGAGGTATATTTCTGTGATATTGATATTGCTGTTGAGAAATACTAGCAACATAGGAAAATTTTAATATTTTTTCAATTGTCATTTTTGATCTGGCTGGAACTTTGCACAGATCTTCCTATAGGCTAAACATATTATTCTGCGGTATTATTTTTTTTTTGAGTCACGACTAACTTTCGAAAAAAATATTAGTAAAATTGGTAAATGGTAATGGATGATTATAAATATTTTAAAAGCCAGAACGGTTTTGGCTAAGTTGTAGATAAGACTTATTTCTTCAAAAAACAAAAAAAAAAGACTGCAAATACGCCTCAGTTGAAGTCGTGTCGCATTCCAAACGTAATGTTCAAGCTATACGGAAATGTTGACTGTTTACACTTGCTAAACACATATATTTTTGTAATTTTCAACCTAAAGGACCACCTCGGAGAAAAATAAGGGAATCGTTTCAAAGAAATATCACGTCCTACGACGATATAGGCAATGATTTTATGCTATTGACTTCAATATCTCAATCGGATTTAATAATGGTTCATTATGTACAATAAGTTAACCATCATGATAAAATTTTAAATGTCGACAATTTTTTATTTTTTCCTCTTTTTCGACTAAAATTTGCCTTGCCCAATTCTCAATTTTTGAAAAAAGAAGGTCAATTGCGTGAAATCAATGAGAATATTTTTCATGAGTGTCATCTTCATGGGTGCCATCAGGGAGAATAATTAAACTGGTAAACACAGGTTTTGTCCAAAATTGGAAAAAATGAAAGATTCTAGCTTTTCAACCATTCCTTTGAATTTTGATGCTCCTAGCAAAGATAACTTTTTCAGAGAATTAAATAAGTTTTCCCGTAAGCAACGAACGTAGAAGCGACGAACCCGGCGCGCAATTATTCTGCGGCGTTTTGACGCACTTCTACATTTACTAGAGGCCTCAAAACTTTTAGGAACGACCAGAGGAGTGCCTAGAACAAAAAGCTGGCCAAAATAAGAAAAAAGTTTTTCTTGGCTTTTTGGTGCCGCTATATTTTTTCTGCAGCTTGAATAAATGCTTTACGAAATGGAATCACTCGATTAAGTTTTCACTGCATTTACATATGCTGAGAGTGCTGTAAACATTGGCAAATGTTCAAGCTTCTTTTTTGGGAATCGAATCATTTATACCAACAACTTGTGCCAGGCGTCAAAAAAAGACATTTGATCAATATTTTGCAGTAAATGAGTTCTCTATGTTCAATTCCAGTAAACCGGTTGTTGGAAATTCCGGCACTAAAAAATTATAACTACTCTTAGAAACTTTTCGAAATTAGTGATTTTTCTGTATTTTCAAGCTTTTGCAATATCAAAAACCTAAATTAATCCACCTAGCGGTCAGACCCAGCAATTTTTTATTTGTAAAAATAGATTTACATGAACGCTTCAATCCAATAAATGTATATTCACTCTTTAGGTTCTAAAATATTGATGTTGTAATCTTTACATATAAAAATGCAGTCAAGTCTGTCTGTCTGTCTGATCCATATAGGCCCGAAAACTACCGAACCGATCGACGTGAAAATTTGTATGTAGGGGTTTTTGGTACCGATAAAGGTTCCTATGATAGTTTGAGACCCCTCCCTTTTCTGGTAGGGAGGGGTCCCATACAAAGGAAACATAAATTTCTGCACAACTCAAGAACAAACCAAGCAAATGAAACCGAATTTGGCATGCGGATGTTTTAAGGGGTAACTAATATGTCCATAATAGTTTGATGAAACACAAATTTGTGCAGTTCTCGAGATAACTAATCAACCAGATGGAACAAAATTTGGCAGGTAAATGTTTTTAGTGGCAACAAATATGTACATAATGGTTTGAAATCCGACTCCCTCTTCTATAAGGGAGGGATCCCATGAAAATGAAATCCAAAATGGCGACTTACGGTGTTGGAAAAACAGCGGCAAATGACCAAATACCACCCAATATGGGTAGGGGTTCCTGGGGTGAAACGCACCAGTTAACGAAAGCAGAGTATATTCTTGTTAAAGCTGAGAGATAAAACCAATGTTATATACTGATCAATATATAAAAACCCTTATTTATTCGTTAAAACTCGCATCTGATGCTGAAACATTATAGAAAATGCATAATACACATTTTTTAAGAGAGTGTAATATATTTATAAAATTCGTCAATCGGGGCAAAATTCACTCTTCCTGGGGTAAAATGCACTGCAACAAAGGGGCAAGAAGCACCATGCGAATGAGGTAAGATGCACCCCGTCTACGGGGCAGAACGCACTACAATATTGGGGCAGTACGACTCATTTTGTCATCTAATAAATAAAGGAAAGAAGGTTTTTATGGAATAACATACACTCGAGCGACATGGTTTTGGGAAACACCGTTTTCGATTGCCTTTAGCACCGATCGTAGCTGTTTAACGATCCATGACCACCGATTGGACTTCTGGACAATGCTGGAAACGAGATGAAATGTAAACAAAAGAATTGTTTACAAAGAGTCCTTTTGCCCCGAGCTAAGGGAAGCGTTATGCCCCGAACGTAACAAAAAAATGTTTCTGGCTGCATAGCGGTAATTCTCATTGAAACTTATCGATATTTCATCAGAAATATGTTGCTCGACGTATATTCGATGCAATAACACTTTTCGTTGGTGGAAAACATCAATGTAAGAGCGAAAAACACCTAATTCAGCTGAGAAAAAAAAATAGACCGTATGCAACGAAAACCTTTTTTTGTATTTATTCACATTTTCTGACATTTTTGTGCTGCCAAGTTGACAGGGTGACTATAGAAAACATAGATTCAAATAATAGAATTATTATTTTGTTATGAAAATGTTTCTCCATTGTAAATCAGAGGGGGTGCATCTTGCCTCAACGGTGCTTATTACCCCAGGTACCCCTATTTCCGGAACCGTAATGATGCACTGGAGCCACAAATCGACTTCAGACAACATTTTGAAATGTAAGATGACAACTTCCAGTTTCTGGAAAACAGCCTGAAATGGACTATTCCAATTAAATATTAGTATTTCTGGAACCAGAAAGATGCACAGAAGTTAAAAATTGATCACAGACACAATCTTGAATTTTAAGATGGTGACTTCCGGTGTCTGGTAAACAGCCGGAAATGACCAAATACCATTCAATATGAATGTTTTCTGAACCAGAATTACGCCCAGATGACAGAAATTGATTTCACAGGCAATTTTAAAGTCCAAAATGACGACTTTCGGCTTCTGAAAAACAGTCAAAAGTGACCAAATATCACCCAATATGAGTTTTTCTTTAACCAGTATCCTAAATACCATTTTGAAATCAAGATGGCGACTACTGGTTTGTGTAAAACAGCCTAAAATAAACAAATACTATCCAATATGAGTATCACTGGAACCAGAATGATGCAAGGAGCTAACAATTGACCTCAGGCACCATTTTGAATTGCTAAATGGCAACTTATAGGCAACAGTCGGAAATGACCGAATAATACTCAATATGGATATTTCCGTAAACGTGATGATGCATAGAAACCAAACATTGACCCTGGACACTATTTTGAATTTGAAGACGACCACTTTTAGTTTCTGGAAAACAACCAAAAATACCTCAAATTTAGAAAATCTATAACGAGCGTCTTAGCAGAGTGATTGAGATCAATCAAAGAAATAGTTATCGGTTTCCGTTATACTCTACTAAATTTTTTGGAAATAAATATTGAAATTCAGTCCGCAAATATATATTTCGACTGTGACATACAGACTTTCTCAGTGCCTTTGTGGAAAATACCTCCCAATATGGGTATTTCCGGTGTCACATTGATGCCAGAAAGTCTGCTGATAATGACAGAATACTACCCAATAAGAATATATTCAGGATTAAGGCGATGTACAGAAGCCAAAAGACGAGGATGTTGTCATTTCGATAAAACCAATCATTTCAAACGATTTGTTATTTGACTTTGATCATATCCTATGGCCGATTCTCCGTGCATTTGCAGACTTTAAACACATCGCAAGGAATCAACGAATTTGGAACGTTCAAATAGTACGACACCACATTTAAATTATGTTGAGGCCACAAATATCGATCAAAGCAGGTATAGTTTAAAATAGTCTTTGAATTTCTCTTCTTTCCATAACTTTTGAGCCACATATCAAATTGTTATGAAGTTTGTTATTTGTAAGTTTGAAAGATGACTCGTTCGTATGACACTAGTTATGTTCAAATAAGTCATGTAATCTTTGAAATAATGAGCTTTCGTTGTTTTATTAACAATTTCATAACGGTTGCTTAAGTTCGATTATAATCAAATGAAATGGGAACGTGTAGGACAGCCAAACTTTGAAACCACGTGTTCAATCATAATTCATCAGTTAACCCTTAACTTGCCCGCTCATCTGATAATAATAATCAAATCGGTTGTGTAGTTTCTGAGATAATGAAGTTTCGTGATTTTCACAAGTCGGCACGTTACAAATGAAGTTACAGTTCGATTACAGTAAAATTCAATAGGGTCTTCTGAGGCAGCTAGACCATTCATTTGACACTATTTTTTTGGAAATCGGGTCGGCCATCTCTGAGAAAAGTGAGTGAGTCCAAGTAGTCTTCGGAATATGTTCCTTTTCATAGCTGGATTTCACATTTTTAAACATAACAGGCAAAGTAATAGTCCGACTGCAAAACAAATCAAGAGGGTCTTATGGGGCAACTAGAAAATATCAAATCGGTACAGCCATCTCTGAGAAACATGAGTGAGATTAAACAGTCTTCAGAACACGTTTCTTTTCATAACTTTTGAACCAGAAGTTCAATCTTCATGAAATTCAAAACTTAAGGGTTTTCTAGGTAGCCCGTTCTTTTGTTTTCGGTTTTTCAAGTGATTGCTTTACCTTTCTAGGAGAAAGGCAAAAAGGTAATTCCTTGGAATCCTATCATATAATCTTCGTGGGAATGAAAGTTCATCACGAGCATATTCTTGTTAATTTCTCATCCGGAAACGTTCGGATTGACACTTGCGACCCGTTTGAAAAATGCTATTTTTAACAAATTTTGACGTTAGGAGCTTACGCGTACATTGGAAATAGAAAAAAATAAAATACCTGATGGGTCTCTGCCTCATGCTCCAAACAGAGTTTCAGCTCAACAATGATTCTATAAAATTAAATTCATTTTCGCTTCACAATCAAATATTACCCAAAATATTGCTAAATAGTAGCGAAAATAATTTTGGCCTGGTTTTCACTCGAGTTACTCCTCTGTAGAACGGTTCAAAAAGTTATAATTTTTTCATTTTTCCAGTTAAAGTTTAGAGAAATTTTTCTTCGCTTCTGTTAACCAGTGCAGTGCTATCAATTACCAATTGTCAATTGAAAACGACCGTGCTTACTCTACTGATTTTGATGATGTTAACGGACAATCTGCTGTTGCTATGCCAAGACGTGTCAAAATCGGCTTAAACATGAATTTGTATTAAACTGCTAAATGCTGTTATTCCCTTCCAGCTGTTCTTGAGATACGATGGTGGCTCAACAAGCCAGTCGTCGCAGGTTCGAATCCCGGTTCGGGTGAGAATATTAGTGTCAGTAGGATCGTAACGCTAGACCCGCAATCATCCTGTACACTAAACCAGTTGGCTGCAATGTCTATGTAAAATAAACAGAAGGTCGAGTTCCGATACGGAATGTAGCACCAAGGCTTTGCTTCGCTTTAAATGCTGTTCATTTGAAAATATAATAAATTACAATTACTGGTTACAAGATGATTTTACTTGTTGACTTGCAAATTTTCCGCCCGGGTTTTGCCACTGATTGTCATGAATATCTCAGCAATTTTAGATGAAGAAAAAAAAATCTCAGCAATTGCAATCAAATCCTCCATTCACTCTCCAAGCTCGATAATTTTCTAAGTACCAAGTCAATTCATTTCAGAACCAAACATTAAAGACGAAAATCGACTTTCCGAAGTAAAAAATTTGCATGAATGTGTCGAAATATATTTTTTATGCTAAATGTCTTGCATTAAAATAATAAAATTATTAAAATGTCTATGAGTTTTTTTAATTTTTTTGAAAAAAATTAACTTTCTGGGAACTTTTTAGCTGAGGCCAATGGAATGTCTGAAAAAATATAGTCCTTCGAGTATCGTTTAGCGGTAGAGCTAAAAGTTTCGTGTTCTCACCTTTGGATGCAAAATTTCAGCTCAATTGGATTTTTTCACGCTCGTAGTGATCAAAGGTTTATTTTTTTTGACCGATGAAAAAATTCGAAGCTCGATTCGTTCCTATACATTCCATTGGCACCGTAATCGATCGGCTGCATCATGAAGAGTTGGTTGTATGTGCAAGTTTATGCAAGTGTTAGCTTTGCAATTTCCCTATTCAATGTTTTACAGGGTTAGGGTCCTTAGATAACATTAGAAAATCTGAAAAGTGTTCATTAGTTAAGGAAAAAATATTTTTTTCTCGTGAAACAATAAGTAACTCATCGGATAACAGTATAAAACTACGCTTTAGCGGATATTTTTTAAATTTTTAATTGGCAGAGCAAAAACAGTTTTTTCCTTTGTGTTGAATTCGATTCTCTTTGCTTTAAATTGGAAATGCTCTCTAGTGTCTTTTATCTCTGCTTTTTTTATACTGAGAGGCCTCCTGATTTGTTGAATTGTCATCACCGCTTTTAGTTTTATCGATTTATCAACGTTTTTCATATTTTAGCGTAACGTTCTGTTATGCAAATATTTATTTTAATTTCTCGAAAAATCCACATGATTTTTGGAAAAAACTATTCCCTTTTGAACGATTTATGCAAGACAATCAGAAAAAACTCTCTTCACTTTTTTTTCAAGTTTTTAGGTCACTTTTTGGTCACTTTTTTCAAGCTTTGAAGTCACTTTTTGGTCACTTTTTTCGAAATTTTGGTCACTAAAGTCACTTTTTCTTACCAGATTGACCACTTTCAGCCCTGTGGTCACCGAATAATTCAGTACCAGTTGGTAATTCAAGATACTCGTGAAGTATAACTTCTTTTAACCGAGACGTCAAATTTTATCGAATTTGTTACTAAAAATTGAGTAAGCTACGTACATAAGAGTTTTTTTTTAACCGGGACGTAAGCAATGCCAAATTCTACTCGTTAAAATCAGTTGTTGAAATTTAAAAGTTTTGTTCGGTCCAAAGAATTCCTGTTCGCATTCTGAGCAGTTGAAGCATAATAATATAATGAACAAAAGGTTCATTATGCGGCGTAGTGTTCTGTTTATTTCGCTGATATTTATGTTTGATTTTTGGTCTCTTCGAATCATCATTCCAGGCTCAGCTCAGAAGAAGCCAAACCAAAAATTAGTCATTCTAGTTGAAATGAATTTTTGTAGTCCTCATAAGATAATTTCATTTGTAAACCCTTATTCACAAGAGGGTTTTTTTTAAGGTTTGTAATTAACATTAGTCAATATGTTTTCCTCAATCCGATCTACCGTGTTTTCAGAAACGCAATTCGATCCTGAGTGGTAAGTAAGTATAACTATCTATTTCTCGTGATGAGTAGAATATTCGTTATTATGTTGGTTATGTTCTTCAATTTCATCTGGAAGAGATAGAACCATTAAGGTACGTATTTATAGACAACAAATTTAAAGTTTATAATAACACTTTATGTGTTATTAAACTCGGTTTCATCAAGTTATTATGATTGAACAATAAAATCGCTATGTATAAAACCACATTAATTGACACTTTATTTAAGGACATCAAATTCTATTTCCAGTTAAAATCGGATCATTAACAGACGCCTGTATGCGAATAAGAAAATTGTTTCAAAATGAAGCTATAGATTACAAAATTGGGATTCTTGAGGAATCAATGCGAAGAATTTCCATATGCAGTTCACATAGGTTCTGTCTGTTGTGCGGGAATGATGCCGTCTCCGAGTTATAGGCAACCTCGATATAACGTAACTTTTTAAAATGTATTGAAATTGAAAATAAATGATGCAGCAACTGTTTTTGGGGTATAAATTGCTTGAAAAAAATGTTTATAGTAAGTTTCAAAGTTAATGAAACAAATGCGAAAATTGTCCTAAACGGGCACAAGAATGGTTTGAAATTACTGATAGGTGAAGGGAAACAGGTTTTCACGCATCTTTGAGTAACCTGTGTATCAATTGAAGAAACAATTTTATTTTGCTTTTAAAAATATTTCTAAATGGGCATAAGAAAAGTTTGAAAATACTGATAGGTGATGGAAAATGGGTTTTCGCGCATATTTGAGTAACCATCAACATTCTTGCATAAATTAAAAAAAATTTTTTTTTGCTCCGATATAACGTAACTCGATATAACCTAACGAAAATAGAAATAAAGATGCCTTATATCGAGGTATGACTGTATTCTGGGAATTCTCAATGAAAAAAAAAAAAAAAAATAAATAAATAAATAAAATAAATACGAATTGGAAATTTGGGTCCGAAAATAAAATAAACAAATTGGAGAAGTAGGGTAACTGCTTCCCAAGTAACAAAACTGGTTTTATCGAAGTTTTATAGCGTTGTTTTGGCTGTGTTATGCATAATAAAACTTTTATAGAACCAATATTGTTACTAGGGTTCTATATTCATCTCAGTACCTATTAGGGTGGGGAAAAGTGATCGATTTTCCAGAACCAAGTTTTTTTGGTTCCTTCTGGGGTCCCAAACAACCCTAATCTTATCTGAAGTCGATTGGTTTTGTCTCCGCTTCGCACATTGCATTTCTACTATTACTACTTTTTTGCATTTACCTTTCTAGAGAGCTCAATAATGCTCTAATAATGCACCAAATTATGTTAAGGTATAGTATTTTAGATGCCTAACAACTTTGCGGAAGACACTGAAGAGCTAGAATGTCTTTAAGAAGAGCTATAGCTGTTCAAAGTTGAATGTGTCGATTTAAATGCAGAAAATCTTGTTTTCTGCCAACATTACCAATGTACCGGCGTCAGTAGGATTCCCATCCGAAGTAACCTATCGTAACGAGTTTACACACTCACCTGGACCAAGCAAACAAATTCGGGTCAATATTCTAGGCGTAAATAAAATCAACATCGTGTTCCAGAGGTTACTTCTGATGGAAATCTGACTAACGCCGGTACACTGGCAGTGTTGGCAGAAAAAATTATTTGCAACATAAATTTCGACATATTCAACTTTGAACAGCTCTAGTATTTTTTTGGCACACCCTAGCTCTTTAGTGTCTTCGGCCAAGTTGTTAGGCAACAAAAAACCTATCATATGAAGTCATGAAACCTATGGTTTAAGCCATTTTGAGCGCTTTAGAATGGAGAATGCAAAAAAGTTGGTTTTTCCATACAAATCTCCATATAAATTTAAAATGCAATGCGCTAAGCGGAGACAAACCAATCGACTTCCAATAAATTCAGGGTTGTTTGGGGCCCCAAATAGAACAAAAAAAAAAAACTTGGTTCTGGCTTTCTGCTATCAAGTTTCGTTTTTTACATATAACGATTCCCCACCCTAGTACCTATATTAATCTCATCACGCCTTTTGGATCAATTTATCGTCAAATTTTACCATAATTTCAACGTACAACTTTCAACCAGTTGACAAAATCGAGAAGCAAATAGATTTACTTTCAAACATTTGCAGAAATTTGACGATAAAATGGACAAATGAGAGAAATAAGACGAATATAGGTGCAGCTAGCTGTTGAGATGAATGATGGAGCGGTTCCCCTAAATTATTCACAAAAAATGAGACCAAATGCGAAAAGTGAAACAGATATCAAAAATTGAAATAAAAACACGAAATAAAAAAGAGAAAGAGAAATGTTCAAATTAAATAAGAATAAATATAAGATTGAAAAGTAACTGGAAAAGAAATATAAGAAAGGGAAATTACAAAACGAAAGAGAAAAATGAGAGGAAAAACTGGTGGAATAAATGAAAACGAAAAATAAGAATATGAAATGGGAAAGAGAAAATAAATAAGAAATAGAAAATCAAAACGGGAGTGAGAAAAGAACATGAAAATAGGAAACAGGAACGGGAGAGGGAAATTGTCACAGGAAAATTGGAGAGAGAAATTATGCAGGAAAACGAAAGATTAGAATAAAAATAGAAAAACGGTATGAAAATGTAAAATGGGAGAAGAAAATGAGAGATAAAAGAAGCAAATGCGGATGAAAAAGAAAGAAAAAACGAAAACGTCTAAGAAAAAGGAAAGAAAAGTCATAGAGGAAAATGGGATATGAATAAGAGGGAATAAAAAAAGGAAGAGAAATATGAAAAGGTGGAAAAAAGTGGAGAAAATGAAAAATTGTCCAGTCCAGTCCAGTCCAGTCCAGTCCAGTCCAGTCCAGTCCAGTCCAGTCCAGTCCAGTCCAGTCCAGTCCAGTCCAGTCCAGTCCAGTCCAGTCCAGTCCAGTCCAGTCCAGTCCAGTCTTCTTCAACTTTTTCCTCTGTCCTTTTCTAGCTTTCTAATTCTTGGCTTTGTCACTGTCACCTATAGTTACCATGGAAAATAAAAACTATTTCTCCCAAGGGCAACGAGGTGTCTAGTATCATCACTTTAAACTGATGGAGGAATTCCAGGATAACGCCATTTCAGGCTACGCAACACAAATTGCACCGGATCGCTGAAGAGAGCAGGATCGTGTCGTTGTTCTCTTCTATTTTCGTAAGCGAGCCAAACCACTGTTTTTTTTATCCTGTTTTGCTACTTGATAGTTGTTGACTTAAGTTACTCTCTTTCTCGTGCTGAATCATTCTATATAATTCTCAATATTCTCTTCTTTTCACAAAACCCATGCACCCTAAATTCTTCTTAATATATTTCATCAAATATTTATTATATAACAGAATTTTGCGCATATATTGCAAGAAGTAGCACCCAATGCCAACGAGCTTTTGACTGAATAATCATAACCTCGAAAAGCGGCGTGACATTATGCAAACAAAACCAGCTATAATTTCATTTTAAATTCATGAAATGCAATACCGAGGAAATAAATTTAAATATTCTGCCCGATGGATGAAAACATTCTCTCTCAAAATTCAGTTGCAAGTACGCTTCGAAGAACCGAAAAGATTATAACGGCAAATGGTGATACACAATGCAGTGCTGGACCAAAGTGCACCAGTTGCGTCAGTCGTAAACAGTGGTGACGGCGGTGGCGGAAGAGGGTAATGTTAAGACAAGCGGGGTAAGGATGCAACAACGCTGAGGTAGCAGTTCGGGGAGCGAAAAAATGTAAATGCATCGCCATGAACAGGAAACAAGCGCTGAGAGCAAACGGATATTGCAGTTTATTCTTGAGCTTATTCTCGCATCGGTTTGTTGCCCACGATCGGCTGGATGCCCGGTTGTTTATAGTAGTTTCATGCTCAAGGGAATTGAATAAATATGTGCGGACTTATTGGAAAGCAAGCGTCCTAACAGAGGAAAACTAAGCTGAATGCTCGCACTTTTTATATTTTAAAAGGATCATTTGCAGGTATTGATTATTATTTTAGGAATTCAACGGAAATGATAACTGAGAAAAGCCCCAATAACGTTCATCATACCGAACACTCACTGTGAATATCCTGTTGGTACGGCGAAAAACTCCGCCTCTGTTTTTCCTATGTTGCTGGGGATAATGTGGAATATTAAATTGCAGCAGTTATTTATGACATGTATGTGAATCCTCCGAGAAATATCGCCCGGAGGTAAAATTTCGTTCCTAACTAACCACGAAAACTAATAGTGGTGGAACGAACGTGCGGAAAACGTGCTAATATCTCGTTCATACGAAACGTTTCTCGAATACAGATCATATTTTTTTTGAGTAAAACAATAAAATAAATTATTGTTACAAAACATCTTGGAAAAACCACACTTTAAATTCGCATTAAATTCTACCACCTGCCACATTTGTATTCGCAGTTCTGTATTTCGGAGTCAACTGGAAACCGAAATGGACTAACAGTTCCAGGTTTCAAGTTGAAGCCGAAATTCATATCTACGTTACTCTTAAGTCTCAATCATTTAGCATGGCAGTGCCTCGGATTTAAATTGATGCATGCAGTGCGAAGGCCAAGTTGAAAATAATCGATATATTAATTTCTTCACGTTCTGCAATTGTCCATTCAACAGCTGCACGGCATCGGACATATAAAATCCATGTATGGTTTTGTGTCCTCTGGAAGCAAGTATACGTACTCTGAGTTAGTTTTAAGCCAAGGGGCTGGACCCGGCACACGGAATGGACCGGAAAACTAATTTGATAAAATGGGGAAAATAAATTTCAACGTTTTATTCATGATGGTTAGTTTGGTTTCTACAGGACGAGAGCATCACTGAGGGTGAGGTCGACAAAGAGTGGGAGATGCAAACTGAGCACAAAGTTGAATAGCATTAAGAAACCGGTTTTTGTCCTGAGAGTCTTGCAATTTGAATCATCCTGCTATCTGAGTGCCTAGGATCTAGCACAACAACGGAAAGTCTCAACGGAGCCGGAGGCTTCCTTCCACACGATACTGAATGCTGCTTAATGAATAATTTATCTTTATCTAAAACCTGTCTTAGGCTCATATAAATCTACATTCATACATACTTACTACGGGGATACGGCTAGTAACTGCAACGGCGCTGTAGGCTGTTGTATTTCGGTGCGTATGTGTTATCTTCACCTGTCGAGATATTTTGCTGGCCGTACGGGGCTAGTAATAACAGCAGATGTTTGTGGCTTTGGTAACATCCTGCGGCAAATGTGTTCCGTCTTTCCGGTGCAGACAGGTTCTGGTCAGACAGTTTTCGATGTGCGTTGAAGTTCTATTTTGCGTATTATCTAAGAAAACAATCGGCAGGAGAGCTATGCCCTGGTTCTTACAACGGTTTCGATTGGATTCATAATGGAGGGAACATTCAGATTGATTTTAATCCATTTTACTAAATGCAGTTATTAGTACCTGGATGTTCAAAGGATAGTTAAAGTTGGATTAAAAAATCAATGAAGGATTTTAAGGGGTGGTATCCGCATATGGAGGCTTTGAAATGTAAGGTGTAATATCGACAAATGGTACAAACTTGTGATGTTTCACAAACTATTCTTGAAACGGGTTCAGTTGGTTTAAAATAATGAAGAGCTGTCTACTTTTTATCATGTGGTAGACAAACTATTCGAATGAGCTCAAAGTTGCTGAAACACTGAATACAACAAACATCCTGGCAAAACCACAAGTAAAAAAGTTCTAGTCTCGTTGATTGTGTGTGAATTGAATTGAATACTATACTGTTTCAGTAACTGCAGTTAATGAAACCCAACCTTATATACTCATTAAATTTAAAAAAAAAAAGACGAAAGGAACACAAAACCCCAAGATTGCTTGCGTGCTAGAACTAGAACAACTGCCCCAGCAGCGGTATAAAGAGCCAACCTAATCAGTTCGCAGAACTTTCCAAGGTCCCCGGCAAATGGACAACAAATCGAAATTTACCCTCATAAATATTCATTGCCCGTCGCCATGGTGAACGCATTCATTCGGTAGCGCGTTCGTTTTTTTGCATAAACTTTTCCCTCGCTTTCCAGTACGCATAAAATTCCTGTCGAGCTCAATCAGTCTCAAACGGATCAGATCAGATCAGATCAGATGATGTTAGCGCTTTGCACGGGGGATTTTTTTTGCTGTGCTAGCGTTCCCTTCAAAAACGCAAAGTATCGCGGAACTTCACAGCCCTAAAATTCGTCTGCTTAGGAGAATTTTTTTTTTTTTTTTTTGTTGCTTCAGAACGGATTTATTCATCAAATTATTTCCAACAAACATACTTAATAGCCGAGTAAATAACAAAAGCGAAATTGGATGAATAAAGTTCCAATTTCATTTATCCATCAGCATTGAGTTTACACACAGGAACAAACTTTTTATACTGCTCTACTAAAATTCTCTAAATGTGATGAAATAAGTGTGAGACACCATCCAGTGCTTATGATAGATTGCAAGTTTGACACATTATACTAATGTGTTGTAAATACAAACAAATTGCTTATTACGTTACTGGTTACTATTTAGCCGCTGGCAAAAAATTTCATGCACTTTTGGCGCCAACTCTGAGTGAGTTCACTACCAGACAGTTATCCATAGTCATAACTCGCTAGAGAAGGGCTATTAGTTCAACACGATGTTCCAAATATTCAATCCCCGTTAATTTATAGTGTCCAAGATAAACCTCAACCAAAAAAGCGAATCCAGTTCGAACGCGAACCGTCCAATTTCGCTAAAGCCACCCGAAAATCTACGCTCCTACATTGTTATTTTTATCTATTTCCGTAACATCTGTTCGTAGTAGGAACTTTATGAAGCGCATTCTATCCTGTGTGTGGTGCATTTCCACTCACACTAGCGCTGCTACCTACCCGGAAGCAACCGGGAGACTCCGATCACACATCCAACGGCTAGCAAAGAGGAAAACATGACCCAAATTATACAAATCTGCGAACTTTTTTTTCGGCTACCATTTGGCAACGTTCCATTTCCACCCCGGGGCGGTTGTCTTCTTTTCGGATTCAATTCGTCGTCGTAGCAAAACTGCACCACCATTGCATACTCTGTTGCTGCACGTTTCGTTTGACCGAGACCGGCAGCAGCAGCACTCAGCAGAGACCGTATTGCCGCACTTCCACTTCCACCGGTAACCTAACGACACTTTCTGCCACACGATGACCACGGCCGATCCTGGTTTCGAGACGATTACCGAGCACGGTTGCGTCCCAAGGATTACATTGCCGCAGGAAAATGTCAACCAAACATTAGTTTGACTCACCTCCTCCCCAAATGACGCCCTCGTCAATCATCCACATAAACTTCGTTTCGACTGGATAGGATTTAGAGAATATGTCTACTGCTGGATGGAATGTACTGCTGGCCTACGTTCTAATTCTGTGTACTGCCACTGCAGATATTCTCGTAGAAGACATGCTTTTCTGCTTGGATTGTTTTGATCTTTCGAACGACACTCTGGGCTACCACCAGTGGAACAAAGCGTCACAAGGTCGACGATTCCCTTTGCCATTCAGGGTGCAGTGTTTTCGGGTTCATACACACACATTCCCAAGTTCGAACCCATCACTGACTAACTGCAACGATTGACCCAATTCATTGGACGTTATTATGTTTCTACTGTTTGCTCTCTTCCTGCTGGCACACTTTGTGCTTTTACTATTTTTACGCTTAGATTTCCTGGAGCTTAAACGAACCCGGGCGGGCGAATGCAGTCTCAGGGGCATTTGATTGCATTTGAGAAAAGATTACTTTTGTAATTAAACTCGCAGTTTTCATTAACTCCTCGGCTTTAGCATTGATTTATTCACCAAGAATGGCGTTGTTATTTCACTGTTTAATAAGTTTTTAGGCTGAAGCTCGTAATCACAAAATTTATCTTCTTATTTGCTAGCACATAAACCTTTTTCTTGTTGATTTTTTTTTATTAAATCTTTTCGTTTTGGAATAAGAGAAAACATGTTTATGTAGCATACTAAATTTAAAAATCGACGTTTGGTGTTTAATATTAGAAAATTTCAAGGTGTTGTAATCACGGATTGCACTGGTCAACACAGGTGTGGCCCTAAATTTCAAAACAGAGAAGTACGCGTTGCTAAATTCAGGAAGAGATTTAAACAAATAAATCAATACTAATGAGTCAATCGAATTGCTAAATACTTCTTGTAACTCAAATTTCATTATCATATTGTCTCTCATTGGCCCATTTAACATTTCAGATAAGTATTGAAATTTACAAGTTCTCATAAACGCTAGACAAGAATTTATATTTTAGAAGTTTTAGAAGTCGATAAAATCATTGAGATGCTCTGAGATAGTGATTATTGTGTGCCGAAGAATAGATAATATTCGTTTATGAAATTGAGTTACAATGATTTACATTTATTTTGTTCTTATAAAGAAAACCGATGACGCTAATCATCAATAGTAAACTACTAATTCATAGAACCTGCCAAATGACACCAATATCATTGCATAACATTGCCAAATTTAGCGAGAAAATTAGGATCTAGAGAAATTAAAAGAAGTAATTATCGGTTTCCGTTAGACTCTTTTGTTCTAATTTTGTCTTTTCAATCTTCACTTCAAAACTTTCCACATAAAAGTGCTCACAGTAACTGCCAAAAACTAATTTTTAGCTCTATTTTTTGACATTTGTTATGAGTTCGTTAGAGATAATCTATTTACAAGTTAAAGTTAATTAAAAGACTGAATTCAGAGACTGTCTTTATTTTTCTGAATAATTGCATCGAAATCTATGCAATCTTTTGAATAAATGTAACTTTGTAAAATTTTCAAACTATAGAGAAATAAAAAAAGAGAAAAGAAAAACAATAATAAACAGAGTAGGAGATTAGGAAACAGAAAGAAAAAGAAAGCGAGAAGAAAAATCAAAAGAAGCGAGAGAGAGAGAGATAAGAGAAAAAGCATGCAGAGAAAAGGAGCATAGAGATTTAGAAAAATAGAGAGAAAATAAGGATGAAATGAAAGATGTGATAAAGAGCAAGAGAGGAAAGAAAGAAACAGAAGATAAAGAGAAAATGAACATAGAAAAAAAGATAGATAAAAATAGAGAAAAACAGAGAAAAAAAGAAAAAGAGAAAACAAAAGAGAAGGAGAAGGAGAAAAACAAAGAGAAAAAGAGAGGGAGAGAGAAAGCGGAAAAGAAAGAGAAAGAAAGAGAGAGAAAGAGAAAGAAAAAGAGAAAAAGAGAGAGAAAAAGAAAGACAAAGAGAATAAGGAAGAGAAAGAGAAGAAAAAAAGAAAGGAAAAGAGAAAGAGGCAGAAAAAGAGAAAGAGAAATAGAAAGAGAAGGAGAAAGAGAAAAAAAGAAAGGAAAAGAGAAAGAGAACAAAAGGGAAAAGGAGAGAGAGAGAAAGCGAAAAGCAGAGAGAGGGAGTGAAGAAAAAGGAGAGAGAGAGGGAGCGAGGGAGAAAGAGCTGGAGAGAGGGAGAGAAAGAGGGAGGGAGCGAGGGAGAACTAGTGGAAAAGAGATAAATAAATACAGAGAAAAATAGATAGAGAAAGATAGTGTGATAGAGTGGAACAGAAACAGAAACAGAAACAGAAACAGAAACAGAAACAGAAACAGAAACAGAAACAGAAACAGAAACAGAAACAGAAACAGAAACAGAAACAGAAACAGAAACAGAAACAGAAACAGAAACAGAAACAGAAACAGAAACAGAAACAGAAACAGAAACAGAAACAGAAACAGAAACAGAAACAGAAACAGAAACAGAAACAGAAACAGAAACAGAAACAGAAACAGAAACAGAAACAGAAACAGAAACAGAAACAGAAACAGAAACAGAAACAGAAACAGAAACAGAAACAGAAACAGAAACAGAAACAGAAACAGAAACAGAAACAGAAACAGAAACAGAAACAGAAACAGAAACAGAAACAGAAACAGAAACAGAAACAGAAACAGAAACAGAAACAGAAACAGAAACAGAAACAGAAACAGAAACAGAAACAGAAACAGAAACAGAAACAGAAACAGAAACAGAAACAGAAACAGAAACAGAAACAGAAACAGAAACAGAAACAGAAACAGAAACAGAAACAGAAACAGAAACAGAAACAGAAACAGAAACAGAAACAGAAACAGAAACAGAAACAGAAACAGAAACAGAAACAGAAACAGAAACAGAAACAGAAACAGAAACAGAAACAGAAACAGAAACAGAAACAGAAACAGAAACAGAAACAGAAACAGAAACAGAAACAGAAACAGAAACAGAAACAGAAACAGAAACAGAAACAGAAACAGAAACAGAAACAGAAACAGAAACAGAAACAGAAACAGAAACAGAAACAGAAACAGAAACAGAAACAGAAACAGAAACAAAAACAGAAACAGAAACAGAAACAGAAACAGAAACAAAAACAGAAACAGAAACAGATACTGAATCAGAAACTAAAACAGAACCAGAAAAAGAAAGAGGAAGGGAAAGCGAAAGAAAAAGAGAGCGAGAAATCAAAACTGCGCTTCCGTGTTCTACAATAGTGTGCTCCGCCTAATAACAAAATATTTAGGTTGTGCTTGAACAAATTGTTTTTTACTTGGAATATAAACAGAATTGATTCATAGTATATAATTTAGTAGAAATTCGTTGTTCATTGCTGGTAAATAGGTCCATATATATTTAGATTTGAGTTCTGTTCCCAGAATAAAAAAAAGGGAGGATAGAGAAAGAGAGAGAGAAAAGGGATGAAGAAAAAAAAAGGACCATAGAGGGAAAGAGAGGACAGAGAGTTAAAGAGGATAGCGTGAAAAGGAGGATAGAGACATTTAGAGGATAAAAGAGAGAGAAATGAAAAGAGAAAGCAAAAGGGAGGAAAAAACAGATAAAAAGAAAGAGAACAGAAGAGAGAAAAGGAGGGAGAAAATAGTGAAATACTGAAGGGAGAAGAGAGAGAAAGAGAAAAAGAAGAAGAGAGGGAAATACAGGTCGGACTCAATTATATACAGACTCGATTATGAATTGACTCTATTATATATGATTCGATTATATATAAAATTGTATATAATCGAATCATAAAAGAAATTTTTTTTTTCAATTTAAAATATAACTTACCTAAAGCAGCAATGTCGTATAGGGATCGTCCAAAAATACGTAACGCTTAGGCGGAGGTAGAGATCTGACATAACGTCGCAATCAATTCTAAAAATTTTGAAGATCTATACAAAGAGCGTTACCTAGAGGAAAGAGAAGGTCGAAAATAGTTTTTATTTACGGTACGTAATTGATGGACGTTTATTTCAGTCCAATATGACTTAACGCAACATTTTTTGACCCAAAAGGTTGATTTTTGAGTCATAATGTTTCAAGTAAAGTAAAGCTGTTCTAAAACAGAAATATCGCGAGGGAACGTTTACAAATTATGTAACGCTCAGGAAACGGGAAAGAGTGTTGGGTTAGCAAAGTGTTGCAACCCGTACGGAAAATTTAAACAAAAAGCATGGCAAAGGGGGAAAGGAGATCAACAATAATTATTCTTGCGTTACGTTATAAATAAGCGCTTCCTTATTGATTCATAAAAGTCCGTTCAAATGTTACATAACGCAAGCAGGGCTGAGGAAATTTTTTATGCCTGGTGTGCTGAGTATTGGAAACATGCTAGACAAAGTGGTGAGGGTTTCCCGGAAGTCCAATATTTATGTCACGTTAAATTTGAATGGACCCTAATATTACTATTTCAATGTTAAAGTTGAGGTGATTGAGATTGACTCTTTTCAAATACTTATTTTTATGAAGTTGAAATCAATACTGGTGAGCAAAAATTTAAATAAATTAAAGGCAATGTTTTCAGCAAATCTACTATCTACCCAATACGCAAGTCAAGTCTATGAATAATATTGGATGAAGAGGGGATTGAAATAAAATGACGAAATTGTATAGTTTCAAGTACTGTTTCGATAAAATACTGTTATGATAATTTTCTGTTCTGTTCTGAATTGCTCGATAACGCAGCACAACAATAACAAAACTAAAAGAGTGAACAAACACAATACACACTGATCAAAATTTTTCTTTAGGTTTGACTGCAAACAGCCATTTCCAAAACACGCAGTGCCACGGAGAAAATATTTAAAACACTACACGTCGTGTATTGCAACTTGAACTGCATGATGTGTAAGAACGACCGCACAAAGTGTAAAAGCAAATTCACCGGTGCGCGTGTGCAAGGCTAATCCCCTACCCCGTGCATTAAGCTTCGGCATATCAGGCATCAGGCTCGCATTGCTGATGTAATTACTTACGTAAGAGCAGATTTTCGAGTGTTTCAACGAAGTTAAATCCCGCGGCTCCGGTGATTTTACGAAGCTAAATCCCTCAGCTTGTGTGTAGGCCGAAGCTTCATGCACGGGGTAGGGGATTAGCATTGTACACGCGCACCGGCGAATTTGCTTACACATCACGCAGTGCAAGTTGCAATACACGCCGTGTAGTGTTTCTATGCAAAAGTGGCACCCGTGCAGCACAGTGTAGTGTTCTTGCCATGGCTGACTGCAATAACCTAAAGAATAACTACGAAATCTATACATACATAGATTTTTGTAAGAAAGGTTTCTTGCGACTTTAAGGGGGTTAGTCAAAAAAATTCTACTTATTTATTTAAAAACAATAAAAGATGTATGCAAAATAAACAAAAAAAAAAATTTCTGATTTGATTATATATACATATATTTTTGTAAGAAAGGTTTTTTGCGACTTTAAGGGGGTTAGTCAAAAAAATCCTACTTATTTATTCAAATTTTTTTTTTCTTGATTCGATTATGTATAAGATTCGATTATATATAGTGAAAATTTTTTGGAGACTGTATATAATCGAGTCCGACCTGTAGAGAAAAAAGAGAGAGTGAGAAATAGAGGAAGAAATACAGAAAGAGAGAGATGGAGGGAGAGGAAGGAAGAAATAAAGAAAGAATGAGAGATGGAATTGACGAGAGAGAAGAGAGAGAGAGAGAGAAAAAAAAGGAAAAAATAGAGAGAGAGAGAGGAAAATACATACAGAGAAAAATAGATAAAGAAATAAAGAGTGATAGAGCGATAGAGAGAGAACAAAATTTTGAAATTTCGTTCTGATGTGTTTCGCCTAATAACTGAACCACGGAAAAACAGACCTGCCATTACCATTAAAAAATCTGTAAAATCTCCATCATTGTTTGAAACGTTAGACTTATGCGCCACCATGTGTGCTCACTGCCTACTAACTAAATTTTCGTGAAAATATTCAGAAAATCGAATCCAACCACCTACAAAAATTATTTGTTCTAATTTATTGACCCTGAATAAACAGACTATTATCACCCATCATGAAATTAATAAATATAAGATTGATAGATATGTAAACTAAAAGGAATTGGTAATCTTTTTGTTATATTATTTACACTAGCTACAATCAAATCGAATGTTGCCAGAAGTGTATTTTTCACCCAAATGAAATTTAAAACATTTATGCAAATATTTTTAAACCCAGTTTGAGAAGTGAATGTGACAGTTGTTCTTGTAATGATTTGTTTATAAGCCCATGCGTCACGTCAAAGTTCAGTTTTATCGCAGAGAAAATAAATTGATGAGCTATTTGTAACTTTATTCGATTTTTTAATTCGACAAAAGGTTGCATATGAATTGGTACACGTGGAAATCATAGAACATAAAACAACACATTTTGGAATCAAGTGTACCCAAATGAGGGATCAAGTCTTCCTCCTAACCAGAGTTTTTTTTTTCATTTTCGCAAGGAGTGGAATCGACGAGCATTCATGTTGAAGCTTAGTTAAAAATTCGTAGTGAATGCAACTGGCCATAGCAATGAACCTGCCGAGTGGAAGAGGTAAAAGAAATCAATGGAAGCAAATACCGTTGCTTGATTGATTTGGACTCTGAAAGATCGTTCGTTTATATGGGCATGGTTGTGAACGAATTTAAAATGCATGGGCTTTCAGAAATAAATTCAATACACTAAGGTCGCTTTTTACGCGGTTTCCGGATTCCGGAATATACGCGGATTCCGGAATATACGCGGTTCATTTTTACGCGGATTCCGCGCTTACAAGTCGGTTCACATTACGAACTAATAGTATTTAAATGTGATCAATAAATATATTAATAGTTATATTTTTCAGGAAAATACTCAAAATTGCAATCATCATGCAATGTTTCAAAGCATCAACTGACTATAGAAGTGAAGTTACTCCAGTAACGTCAATCCTTAAATATAGAAAATCTGTGACACACAAGCTTTTTATCAAGGTATGACATTGTTTCAAAATAGCAAGTATATTGAGTCAGTCAATTCCACTAGGATGGAGACTGCTAGTTTCTCGTACGCTTCGATTCCAACAGACGACAACCGTTGTATGTATAATGGAAATCCAAACCAGAGTCCTGACAAGTACGCAAGCGGATCATAAATTGAAGGCCTCCAGTTACACAGCCATCGAACATTATTGCACACTCGCTCTCGCTTTCCCAGACGAGCAGCATAGCAATCATACGCTCATATGACATTCCACTGCTGGTTTGGATTGCGAATCAATAGTACCGTGCTGATGAATAAACCATTGATGTCGTAGACTTCTTCCACGAATCTCAGCCCACCTTGTAAAGGTGATTCACTGAGTTGAATCGATGTTCGATAGTAACGAACGGAGACGGTTGTGGAAGACTTGACAATTCGGAAAGAAATACGCTACAAATCGAAGGTTCGTTCCTGATTGGAAATACCTTCTTCGATGGGATTGACGAAAAAAAATCTCGAAATGTAAACTCCGTCACGGAATGCCATTCGTTACCGAGCATGTTACTGTTTGCCGTCGATTCATCGATAGTAATGAGCAAGATTTATATCAACAGTAGGTCTTCTCCATCCTATCGTTGCCGCCACAACATTTTCGCTGCTTTCTAAAAACAGGACTCACAGTTTATGGATGGCCGTGTGCTAACCGATAAAGGCCAGCAGCAAGAAAAAACACAAAAAAATAATTGCATGTTTTGTTTCTTTCTCATCGCGTGCTATCGACTAGATTTAGTAGATTAATTGGATTATTTGCTCGGGTTACGCTACCCAGCCGAGTCTGCCAGTCGATCCGACAAACTAATAGGTCTTGACTGGCTGTATGGAACAATACAAACATCTCGAATAATGTATGACTTTGCTTGCTGCCTCGTACGTCAACCACGATCAGGCCTTTCTCGCTCTATGCAATAAGTAACTACGGTTTCAATGGAGCATACAGAAATATGGTTATGAATTATTGGATTCAATTGTGTAGCAATTGGAAATGGATACAAGCTGCTCCACGGCGAAACATTTCACGCACTTCGGCTCTGCTAAAGTGAGGTTGTGTTGTGGGGTAGTTACTAATGATTTATTATACTAAACGTGTTTGAGCACACCTTAGTTGACTGTAAACCGTTCAGAGTTGTTAATTAAATTTACTTCTTACTTTTGGTTCACAACTTGATTGTTGTATCACAATCTAACGTAAATTTCAAAATGATTCCACACAGTAGAGAAATGGAAATTTAACAAGAAGTAATGCGCCTCCACCGTAATTGGATTTGGTGGAAGCGCATAGTCTTTGAAGTTTAGAATAAGATTCGACTTGAGATTATCATCAATAAACTAAGTGTCACAGTAGTGTTGGACTCTAATCTCTCGCCTAACATGACTAAAAGTGATGGGAAGAACGCGTGCATTCCAAAACCCATGGTAGAAATAGTTGTGAAGTATCTTCGCTGTATTTGTGAGTACAGACTTGAAATAATCAACTGATTTGGTCGATAACTCACTAATTGATGATAGTGACAGTTTACACCAAGCTAGACATTGAATACTAAAGTGATACTAACGATTGGAAAATGGTTCCGCTGGTGATTTTCTACTGCTGGTAATTCAAATGAATAGCTCGACACCATCGTATTGTGTTTCAGAGAAGCACATTATTCATTCCTAATTGACAGCTCCAATTAGTGACAATGTAATAACGATCGAGGAACAATAGGGATATTTCAATTTTTTGTAGTTGATGTATTGATATTTCTTACACACCATTTAATTTGTTTTGAGAGCGTATTTTTCGTTAATTTTATCAGTATTTGGTATAAGAACCGTATTTCGAATGGTACGTTCTGCATTTTGAGTGGCATATTTGAACGTTTTATTATCATTTAGAGACTAAAGTTAAATATTCTTCAACACAGATATGCATAAATAAATTTATTACTGAGCGTCTTAATAGAATGGAATTGAATATTGACAATAGGCTATGTTTCCATTTAATTCTACACTAAAAGATCGAATACCCTTTTATACCGTCCGCATATACGTACGTATTTCGGTTGCTACATTCAACCATCATCAGTGCTTATGTGGACTACTACAGATATGCTTACCTAAGTTCCGATATCCGAAAATTGAGTAAGTTTGACGAGTGGTCCAATTAAGAAGTAGTCCATACAAGGTAGGTCTACCCTAATTTGCACCAAAATTACGGAAAACGTTTGTAAATCCCATTTTAGGCTTGCGATTCATCCTACATTTGCTGGTTTTAAATCAATCGTATGGTCAATTTTTGATATTTAATTTTTTTGTTCAAATGTTCAATTAATGAAATAAAGAGAAAAAAAGACGCGACGAAGATTACTGAATCAGCTAGTAACTTAATAACTTTATTAAAAACTTCAACAATTCATTTTCTTCACTTTCTGCTAAATTCCACTCTCCGATAATGTTATTGTTTTCAAAACAGTATAAAAAAGGGGATACCATCTACACTTCAGCTTTGATAGGTGCTCGACGAAAGACGATGTTACGCCATGCTACCGTGCGCCCAAACGTGCAATAATTCACAATTTTACTTATTTACACTCAGTTTAAAAACCTTCGGAGAAACTGAACAAATGATCCAAAATTAAACAAAACCACAGAATAAAAATTTCAACACCGTTTGCTCTTTTTTTTCTGTCACTTTATGTTTGTATAACTGTTGGCACGCCGCATATTTCACTGTTCGTCGAAATCACAATCGGGATTTGAATCCAATTAAACTTTCGTTTGCTCGAAATTGCCCTCTGCCTGCTGGAAGCCGTTTCATATCCGACGCGCCAGCAACTGCGATGCAGTTCGTAGTCAGCCACGGGGAGCGTAATTAATATTCGTCTCTTGAGGGTAGCAAAAAGTGACACTTGTGACCATTACTTTCGGTGCCGTCGATTGAAAAAGCTCGCGCCGCGTGACAGACTGACGGATGTTGATATGTGGTGCATCGGCAATAATAACTCCCCAAACCGGTCCTCTCCCCACCGCACCAAAAAAAAAAAAACGGTTTGCGCGGATGTTGTTGAACCCTCGGCTTGCGGTAATCGCCCCGGATGGAATTCCCGATACGAACCTAATCCGGTATGCAGGCAAATGCCTGTCGTAAAATATCTTTCGTTTCGATAGCTGAAACGGTTTATGCGGGCATGCGTTCGTGTCCGCTGGAATCAATCAGCATTCGGTAAATTGCTCCATCAGACCATTCCTCTTTCAGCGCGCTCAGACAGTTTAGTCAACCAAGTTAGGATGATATAGCCCGAGCCTGAACCCAGGAATTCCACCCCAAAACAGGCGCAATTCGCAGCAAATTCCGGGAAAATCGCATCAAAATGCTTTTGTCTTTGTGTTGCTAACGACAGCGTTTGTGTAAAACAAAACTAGGGTTCGAGGTGTAAAATGGACCGTAAAATGCGATTACGATTTCTATGTCCATTACTGTTCTTTACAATATAAATCGTTTCTCAAAATAACACCAATTGCATGCGATGCAGCATTCTAAAAACGCGAAATATCCAAACTACTCCAAATCCTCCGTTATAGAACGCCATATTCAAATCGTTTGTTCGATGCTGACACTTCCGCGAATCTGCCACTCGGCTCAGAGGCGAAAAACGTCACACGGTGGCATTAGTACCAGTTTCCGTCAGCATTGCCTGCCGAAACGAACTGCAATTGCGAAAGATTTAGATTCGGAACGCAGAAAAAAAAGCACAGTTTTGCTGCATGATTTTGCTCTGACAATCAATTTTCCGGCCAGGCGATTACCGTGGCAGCAAAAGCTAGCGGATAGAAGGAAAGAAAAAAACCATTCCGAAATGACAACAGCGTGGATTAAAAAATCCGCTAGTGTTTTCGAGTCAACTGACGGGTAAATTTTTGGTGCTGAACGAATTGTAACTGACCCGTTTTTTCGTTCAGAGTAATCCCGCTATCATGCACGATCATGGTTTGTGAAGAGGACAATTAATACCTAGCAGTGGGGATGTTCATTGCGAAATGCGCATTGCCATAAAACAATTGCCATTAACTCCCCGATCTACAAGATGTCATACAATAAGCCCTCCTCAGTTGTTCCATTCGAAACAACTCATTTGGAAAGCATCTTGATAAAATTAACTCCTGTAATTTATTCCTGCAATAATCGTTCTGCACTTCAGACTGGTACGTTTGGCTGCGAACAGGATTACAACATGATTCCACCGATTGCACGCTAGCTCGCAGTCCAGAGAGCGAAAGGAAAGCGCAAACAATGTCGAGCGCAGAAGGTACCGGCGGGAACAAAAAATAAACGAAACGAAATGCTCAAATTTACAGCAACCATTTGGATCATCTCCAGTGAGGGACATTATTTAACATTAAAAAGCGCATAAAATTCCCCATTTACAGCACGATGGATGCGCCGGTCAGCGGGTGCGCGGAGAGGTTCGCCTGGGAACAGTCGAATGAAAATCCGCTGCACCGCTTAGAGGTGCGACATATTTTTTTTTTGTTGCTGTTGCCAATCTCTGGGACTTCTATTTTATAGCCACACTCGGGTTATTTCCAACACATCGTTGTGACTGCCTGTTGACGAAACGAGACACTGGCAGAATGGCAGGTTTCTTTTATGGCGAAAAAAAAACATATGAGACTAATGGTTGAATAATTAAACAGTTGCTGCCGTTATTCGTTTACCTGTCTTCATATAACTAAAATGAAATTGATTCCACGTCGTACAAGCTTTGAAAACGAACTCGTTTAGTTCTCCATTACAGTTCAAGTAAAAGTGTTATGTGTTATGATAGGACCAATCCAGGAATGTGACGGTGTATTTCGCATATAGGATTAGCTCATTTTCGGAGTCTTGGAGCGTAAGAATACCAGTTATTAACCGTAGACCTAGGTTAAAAAAATCGACTAATCTTACGTTGGCGGGTTGTGTTTTCGACCCACGTATATTTTGTGTGGTAGACCAGGGAGAAATGGATGAAACGTGGGAAACATATATTATTCGAATCCGGGAACATATTCGTTAGTACTACTAGCTGAAAAGTCTTCGTCACTCGACTTTTCTAAAAAACGACTAATTTCTTCGTGCGATATTCTTTTCAACCGACCCGACATTTCAACGAGCTATGAGCTATGGATTGCCATATCTATGAAAATCGCACTACTATCTGACGGATCGAAAACGACGCAGTCTAACCTAAAAGTTTCAAAATCACTAAAAATCACTACTGCTATCTAACAGAAAACATCTGAAAAGGGTTTCGATGCCTTAATGTTCAAGCAACAATATCAGCAACAACAATATCGGTTCCCAAAAAAAAACTGGGTCGAAGGTCTACGATTAAAGAATGTAGTGGTAAAAAATATCAGAAAATCCTAGGGCAGCGCTTATCAAGTGCTTTTTCCGATTTACATTGTAGAAGTTTTATTTGCTGTAAAAAATCAACAGAGTATTGTTAACATTTTTTACCGTGAACTAGCTGACCCGACAAACTTCGTTCCTCCCACTTTTGTGTTTAATTAAATAATTCAAAATTCATTGATTCCTTGCGATTTTTTTATAGTCTGCAAATGCACGACGAATCGGCCCCATTTTATACCCTAAATCGAGGTCAAAAGATAAATCGTTTTATGTTATTCGTGTTATCGGAATAACAAAACCTTTGACTTGGGGATTTTGTACATCACCTCTTCCCTGAAAATATCCACATTGGGTGGTATTCGGTCATTTTCAGCTGTTTTTTTGGCATCAATCTAAATCCAGAAAGAAACAAGAACCGGTGGTATTCAGTAATTTTGATTGTTTTCAAGAAATTGAAAGTGGTTATCTTTGTATTCAAAATGGTATCCATGGTAATTGCCTGGCTTCTATACATCATCTCGATTACGGAAATATTCATATTAAGTAGTACAGTTATTTTCGGCTGTATCCCAGAAGTTGCCATCACACAATTAAAAACAGTGTCTGAGATCAATTTTTAGTTCCTTACATCATCCTGGCTCCGGAGATACTCATATTGGAAGGTACTCGGTCACCTTAGGCTGTTTTTCAGAAACCGGAAGTCACGATCTTGGACTTCAAAATGGCATTTGGAGACATTTTTTGGCCTCTAGGTGTCATCCTGGTTCCGGGAACACCAATATTACAAACCGGAAGTTTCCTTCTTAAATTCGAAAGTGCATCGACTCGATCATTTTAGGGTGTTTTTCGGAAAACCTGATTGAAATATCTGTTTAATTTGTGCGGGAGCCCTCCCTCCCATTCAGACAGACAGACAGACAGACAGACAGACAGACAGACAGACAGACAGACAGACAGACAGACAGACAGACAGACAGACAGACAGACAGACAGACAGACAGACAGACAGACAGACAGACAGACAGACAGACAGACAAACAGACAGACAGACAGAGACAGACAGACAGACAGACAGACAGACAGACCGGACTGCATTTTTATATGTTTACATACCATTCTTCGTTGTTTGAATACATTTTTACCACGCAAGCAAAAACCTCTTTTTCAAATAACTAGCGTTGTCTCGTCACGTTTTGTGAACTTCGATTAAAACTCAAATAAACAAATATTTGAGAGTACTGTTCATCTCAGCCCATATATTTATCTTATACAACATAAAAACACAATTGAAAACAGAAAAAAACGCATATTTTCTAACTAAACTAATCTACTAATCCATGGAATGAATTTTTCTTAGTTCACTTTAGATTTCTCATAAAGTAGAAATCTCGAAAACTCACTTAAAAGCTCTAAATTTGATATTATAATCGGGCATCTGCACTCGAAAACTCATTTAATTCAATCACCTACCTCAGGAAACAAAATCCGCGCATTGTTCTATACGGCTACAACGGGACTTGTTCAGTAGCCAGCCAAAGTTTTTTTCATCACTAGCGGACCACTTTTTATTTTAATCACTACACAAAATCATTCACTATACTGAGGACACTTTATTTTTTGAAATGTTCATCTCAAATTTTCAAAAATAATCATAAATTAGCAGAAACACATGAGATGAATGTTAACAAATCCAAAATTTCAACTGTATGTATTTTCAGCTGTTTTCACTGCGTTGAAAAAAATTTAAAGTTGCCAAAGCAGTTTCTGGTAATACGAAAAAATCATACAAAAAATGTTGAATTACTGCGACATAATTGACATAAATCGACAGCACTGCAGTGGTTGACTAGGGTACCAATTTTGCACGTAAACAACTGCAGTGAATACCTAGACAACCTACTACGACGGTCTGCGGCTATGTTCATTCGTGATAATGTGATTCATTCATGATTAACAGTGTGATGAATATGGGGGCGTCGTGAGATGAATAATTGAGCAGTGATTTAAGTTTTGAGATGGATATGGAAGCTTTGTGAAAAAAGGGTTTGTTTCACAGAAATCAGGATCAATCTTGCTATGTTTACTAAATATACAAAGCTGGGCGATTCTTTAAAAGCACGTAAGCGTATTTTGTTAATTTGTTCAATGATTTCGTGAATGAGATGAATAATGGAAAAAATGCCCTATTTGTTTATTTTATATACAAGAACAAAACGTAAAAGACTTTATCGATCTGAGCTCACAATCAGAATTTTTTTTTGTCAACAAGGATAAAGGGAACATTATTGTGCTCGCGTTGTCCTGTCACAATCTACTATCGCTCCAGGGAATTGTTTGTGGACCTAAAATCAAATGAAAATAATGCTTCTTTATAGGAATTTCACTGCCCTTTCCGAATAAGCATAGACCGTTCCGATAATTATAAATACACTTACGATCAACCGTCATTTCAAATAACGTGCAGTATTCAACCAAACGTTGGCTGCGTCCTGTTGTTTATATCCAAAAGAAACAGATGATGTCATTTTTTCTAACATTTAGTGCGAAATTTTGAAAATGTGTGGCCTTTCTCCTGAGCAAAGAAAGCGAATTGTGCACATATGGGGCACCGTGAGTGGTCTTTCTATAAGAAAATTAGCCAGAGAAGAAGGTATAAGTGTCGGAGCAGTTCAAACCGCATTGCGGAAGTATTGTGAGGAGTGCACATTTACTGATGCCCCAAGACGTGGTAGAAAACCCGGGCCTGTTGATCCCACAATGGACAAAAAGGTTAAGGAATACTACAGGCGGCATCCTTCAGTATCAGTACGAGATGTGGCGTGAAAGCTTGGAACCTCGGCGAGTAACGTTATGCGTGCCAAGGGAAGAATGGGTCTGCAGACCCGTCGGAAGCAGAAGCAGCCAAAACGAAATCCAAAACAAGCTGAATCTGTGAAACCGAGAGCTCGGAAGCTTTATGACAAACTTCTGACCAAAAAAATGGGGTGTGTTATCATGGATGACGAAACCGCAATTTTATACATCACCGAAGGGAAAGGATGTCCCTGGACCAGTGAAAGCCATTAACACCGAAAAATTCGGCAAGAAGGTAATGGTTTGGCAGGCCATTTGTGAATGTGGGAAAATATCTCGTCCATTCATTACGAATGACACAAAGAATGGTAAAATTTACGTGAAAGATTGTTTGCAGAAAAAGTTGTTACCCATGGTTAAGCAGCATAACAATCCTCCAATCTTCTGGCCCGATCTTGCTTCCTGCCATTACTCTAAGGATGCACTAGGGTGGTATAAAACAAATAATGTCACATGTGTCCCAAAGGAGATGAATCCTCCAAACTGCCCTGAAATTCGCCCGATTGAAACTTTTTGGGCTTTGACCAAGGCAAAGCTGAGGAAGTATGTCAAACCAGCGGACAATGTTGAAAAATTTAAAAAAGATTGGCTTAAAGTGGTAAAAATGGTCGGAGAACACACTGTGCAAAAGCTTATGAGTAGTGTTAAGAGAAAAGTTAGAGAACTCGCGTATCCTACGAAAAATAATCCCAACTTGAATTGAAACTGAAAAGAAAACACTTTTTATCCATATTTCAGAATAAAATGACCCGAAAAATCCTGTATTTTTTGTTTTATTCAAGAAAGAAGATGTATTTATAATTTTCGGAACAGTCAATAAAAACATTCGAGTGTTTTGGATTTCTTTTTAAAGCTATAGATGAAAATGTGACTGAAAGTCGTGTCAAAACGTTGTCCCGTCACGCGAGAATGTGTCATTTGTCCTTTTAGGGCTGATTTCCAGAAACCGGAAGTGGATTTCAATGTGACATATGAAGTTGATTTTCGGATTTTGGGCATCAAATGGGTTCTGGAAACATCCATATTGGATGGTGTTTGGTCTTTCTACAGATGAACACATCTTAAAAACCAAAGCCACAGTGGGGAATCGCTGGCCGTCAGTCTAATTTTTTTTTTACGCTGTTTCATAATATTTTTCCTTTCTTGCTATAACATTCAAGAGCTTAAATCTAAAATTTGGGCGCAATATCATGAAATATGATTTTTTGATGACTTTTCGAAGCTTGGCATATTGACGTTTTTTGACCTTTTAAAAAAAAGCCCCCTTACTGATAGCTTTGATTTTTTTGGAGTCAAAGGAAAAGTTGTTCGAAATATTGTGCAAAACAAATCTTTTTCATCATAGGTATTGTAAAATTTGGTTCTAGTAGCCTGTTGCCGAAAACAATCGATGAAAAAAGAGATTATTTTTTATTACTTTATTAAGGTGGCAGTTTAAAAGTTTTGTTACCGCAGTTTGCCTTGGTTGTGACTGCATCCAAAATTTAGGTAAAAACGTAAGCTTCAAATGCATATTGTCCGTTGTAGCGCGAAACTGCGCAAATTGTCTTTTTGGTGAGAAATACGATTGAAGATTTTTTTATTATAAATTTTTTACA
Source organism: Wyeomyia smithii (assembly GCF_029784165.1). Lineage (NCBI taxonomy): Eukaryota > Metazoa > Arthropoda > Insecta > Diptera > Culicidae > Wyeomyia > Wyeomyia smithii. The sequence continues at coordinate 53,274,389 of NC_073695.1, read as the reverse complement.
CTTGAACTTTTATTTAGAATTTATTTTTACCAAACTCATAGCACAGCATTGATGAAAATGTGTGATATCGACATTATTTTGTAAAGGTTAAAATATAAAATTGGGCAAAAATCACAAAATATATCAGTAAAAAGTTAAAAAAAAAATCGTGTTGTCATTGTTTCATTCTCATTAAATATTTCTCACAATGGTTGATTAAAATGCGTCAATACCTTAACAAATACAACTTCTGCCCAACGCTTTTATGCTTGTAAAGCTACAATATCGGAATTTAACAACATTAAAAGTGTGGACATTGAACGAAAACGAAGATTATTTGTACTACGGAATATCTTCGCTTTATGGTTGGATACGTTGTTTTGAGTGCATGACTTATGCCTCATATCGATTGGAGTTCGAGCACTGGCGAAAATCTGCGATGAAAATACAGTATGATACCACCAGGATAAAAATCAGGTTAGACCAGATGGATGTTTCAGGTCAGCAACATCAATCAAACCGCAATATTATGTATAGGAAAGATGACCAAAAAAGCTCAAGAGGAGAGCAATTGAACAATAAAATATGCTAAAAACTGAATAATTAAGTATGCCAAAAATCGCAAAAATAGTCTGGAAAATACTTATCATGATAAATTCAATCATCTTTTTATTTAAACGGGTCCAATAGCCAACTTTTATATGAAAAGGTGAAAAGTAATTGTAAAAAACTTCCAGATGAAATAATATTTCTATTGAAGAAAACAATTATTGAGAAGAAAGATAATGATGATGAAGAAAAAGATGATGAGTGTTTTGATTTGTAATTAGTTTGTATCACCTATGTTGTTTCAATGTTAATTTTTTCAGTGAGGAGGACGCCCGATGGCATTGGTTAAAGATCATAAAATTTCTTTGGAATAAAAACAATAAAGCGAAAAGTGTCAAAAAATTATTTTAAATTAGGTCACGTGCTTTATGGAAAGCCCCAAATAAAAAAAATGGATGCCAGATTCGTTTTCAGCACCCCACAATTATGTAAATACCATATTTTCGACGCATTTATCGACACTTTTTTGCTTGGCCAGCCTTTGTATGAACTCGCCCCACTGTGCAAAGGGACAATATCAAGACGATCACTTGCGTTACGGTGTTTCGTATTTCTATATAAGATTATGCACTTGGGAAACTGGAACAAAAAAGGTCCAATGGTGACAAATCGCATTATCTTGGTGACCAATTAATAAGGATAAAACGAGAGATATGTTGGTCATCAAATTCATTCTTCAAATCGTCTATTGTTTCGTGCGTTGTGTGGCGAATAATCACGAATAATGGATCGATATCGCTCGCCGTTATCAGTATTGTTTCGTCAATGGTCGTCTTTCTCAAATATTTTACCAACTGAATTGTTGTTTTTTTGTGAAACCCGGTAGTAATACCTCCAACTGTGGGTTAACTAGGTTAATCGTCGCATTTTTCACATTTAATAAAATGACATGTTATAGAGAACAATTTTTACTTTGACAGTTGACTCTCGGACACCATAACATAGAAGTGTCATCAACGTACGTAGAGCTAAAACTCGAACGACAATCAGTTGTTTTTTTTTTCTCCAGTAAAATGAACATGATGGTGAAAACCCATCCATTGTACCCTTCGTAGTTAAGAAAAGTTGCATGCAAAGTCGAAAAATTTTGAAAATTGTTCTTTAGAACTGCACGTACCATTTTAGGAGTTTTAGGTGATTTTCTCGAGCGTTTGAGAACAGGAGTTCATGCTAAAATTGGAGGAATCCCCCTAGTGAATTAGTACATTCTCAGTACAAAAACCTAAATTAATCCACCTAGCGGTCAGACTCAGCCTTTCTCATTCAAACTTATTATTTGTAAAAATAGATTTACATGAATGCTTAAATCCAATAAAGGTATATTCACTCTTTGGGTTCTAAAATATTGATGTTGTAATTAAAGTATAAAACATGAAATTTGACGTAATGTTAGTGCTTAAGAAAAAGCGAAATAAAGGAAATGACTCCTAATTTCGAACAATTTAATCACGAGCGATACCGGGAACGTTCAGATAGTACGATACCACATCTAAATCATGTTGAGGCCATATATATTGATCAAAGCAGGTATAGTGTTGAATAGTCTTTGATTTTTTTTTTCTTTTCAAAACTTTTGAACAGTTAATCATATTGTTATGAAGTTTGTTATTTGTAAGTTTGAGAGATGACTCGTTTGTATGATACTAGTTATGTTCAAATAAGTCGTGTAATATAGCAAATTACAGCAAAATTTAATAGGGTGTTATGAGGCAGCTAGACCTTTCATTTGATACTAATTCTGTGGAAATCGGGTCAACCATCTCTGAGAAATGTGAGTGAGTCTAAGTAGTTTTCGGAATATGTTTCTTTTCATAGCTGGATTTCAGATTTTTAAACATAACAGGCAAAGTAATAATCCGTTTGCAAAAAAAAAAAAAAATTAAAGTCTTATGGGGCAACAAGACCTTCCATATGACACTGATTTTATTAAAATCGGTCCAGCCATCTCTGAGAAACATGAGTGAGATTAAATAGTCTCCAGAACACATTTCTTTCCATAACATCTGAACCGCATGTTCAATCTTTATAAAATATAAAAGTTGGGGTTTTTTTAGGTAGCCCGTTCATTTGAAACCAATTTTGTTTGAATCGGTTGTGTAGTTTGTGAGATATTGATGTTTCGTGCTTTTTACATTTTGATACATATCCTCTAAACTAGAAATCAGATTACATTGAGGCCACATATTTTGATCGTAGCTATAGTTTTAAACAGTCTACGGGTTACGTTTCTTTCTATAACTTTTAAACCACATGTTTAAACATTATGAAATTTACTGTTTAAGGGTTTAAAAGCCCACACGCAAAAGTTGAAGTCTTGTATAATCGTTGTATCTTCCCGATTCGCACAAATGTTGCACAGAAATCGCACAATAAATGTGTGAAACGCATAACGCAACAGTTGTACTGCGAATACATTGACATAGAATGAAATCAGAATATGTATCATATACCGACACTTTATCTCTCACGTCGAGTGTATTAGTGACTGCTACTCATGGATTATTATTTGTCATTCTGTGCACGCGCTTTTCTCTCAAGCGACGAGAGAAATTTCTCTCTCGCTCGTAGAATTTCCATGTATTAGCGACAAGACTAGACACGTCACATACAATTTGCAGGTTTGCTCTTTCGCTTCTCTTTCGGTTCAGATTGCGACGCGCAAGGTGATATCTCGTTGCTTTACGAAAAGAGCGAGACACTCGTGCTGTACATATACTTGATACCAGTGTTGTTAGTCTCACTCATACTGTCGGTGCGTGCTTGCCGCTATTCAGAGGAATGCATGAAGAAGAAAAAGTATCTCGAGGGCGTGTGTGCATAAGAGTTAAAAAGCGTAGCATATGTCTCGTCCTCAAGCAGAAAGGAGGAGAATGGTTTTGCTTCTGGCTCGCTTTGCAATGCTGCTTGATACCAGTTGAAACTGTTTAGGTGTAGTAGTTTGGAGCTGCCAAATACATTGGAGAAACGCTAGAGCATTTTTGCGTCATGCCCAACACGCAATCATTGTACTGGTTCCGAATTACATCAACAATTGCGCTAAAAACGCACAATTTTGTACTGGTTTCGCACCATCCAACTTTTGCGTGCATTTATTTGAATTCAACTATGTTCATAGCTTCTGAGATATAAGAGCGTTTTTCACATTCTGACGCAGCGCCAAAACTAAAAGTTTGATTACAATGAAATTTAATAGCAACCTAAGCGGCGAATAGACCCTTCATTTGACACCAAGATAGAAAGAATCGGTCGGACCATCTCTGAGAAAAGTGAGTGCGAAAAAAAGGTGCACATACGCACGTACACACCCACACACAAACATATACACCTATACATGCATATATGCAGAAAATGCTTGATTCGTCGAACTGAGTCGAGTAGTATATGACATTCGGCCATTTGGATCATTTTTCTACCTTTCAATTAGCCAGTGATTGTTAGGAGAAAGTCAATATGTTTACTTTCATTATGTGATTTCACATTTGGAACAACGGACACAGTTACAATCCAATTGCAATGAAATTCAATAGCAACCTATGGGGCAACTAGACCTTTCATTAGACCCTAATTTTGTGAAAATCGGTTCAGCCATCTCTGAGAAAAATGAGTGAGTTTAAACAACCTCAGGATAACTTTTCTTTACATAACTTTTGAACTATATGTTCAATCATAACGAAATTCAAAAGTTAAGAGTTCTGGAGACAGCCCAATCATTTGAAGCCAGTTTTACTGAAATCGGTTGTGTGGTTTCTGAGATATTGATGTTTCTTGATTTTTACATTTTGATACATAACCTATAAACTAAAAATCCGATTACAATGAAATTCAATAGCAACAAGATCTTTCATTTGCAATTAATTTTATGAAAATCGGTCCAGCCATCTCTGAGAAAAGTGAGTGAGAAAAAAAAGTTGCACATACACACACACACACACATACACACATACATACATACATACATATAGAAAATGCTCAGTTCGTCGAGAGGGGTCGAGTGGTATATGACATTCGGCCATTGGGACCACTTTTATACCTTTGGTTTTTCCAGTGATTGCTATACCTTTCTAGGAGAAAGGCAAAAAGGTAAAAAATTAATAAATTTTTGGAAAAGGCCATTTTGCATTCGTGAAAGCCGGTAGTAAAAGCATCATGCCGCCTATTTAAAAAGAATTAAAGCAATTTTATTAATTTGTCAATGTTCAATAAATTGCTAATTGCAACTATTACTATCACTTTATTTTAAACCATGTATCAAATTGACATATGATCCCAATAGCGTCGTTCGTAGATTTCATTGAATGCAGAAGCATATTGAGAATAATTTTGATGATGAGGTAGATCTACAAACTGAAAATTCAAATTCACAATTATTGTATTAGATATTATTCTGTCCCGAAGGCCTAAGTGAAATTTGATTCACCAATAATTGACGAAAATTTTCAGTTTCTTATTTGCTTGAAAGTGCACACAGGCGTCAAAATCAATACTTCTGTAACCCTGTTTTAACAACAATTTATCATGAATTTAAGAAAGAGAGCAAAAAAAAAATCAATCATCTGAGAACTTAAAATTATAAGATTGAAGTCGGCAATTTGAAACCATATTCAGAATACTTTTGGAAGCTTCTTAAGAAACCTTCAAAGCCCATTTCAGTAATTGCAGATGGTAGTGAATTTTTTGTAACCAATAGCCGAAAAATTAAAAACTTGCTCACCAGTTTAAGAGTGTTTAAAATACGAAATAAAATTTTATAGATCTAATCGAATATCACACGTCAACGTTATATATTCACCTCCAAATTCACGCCTGAAGAGCTGTTTGCAGTTTGCCTCACCCTTTCTCTCTTGACTTCTTAGAGTCACTGTTGCTACCAAAATATGACCTGTAACCTTTAAAAAGCTTCACCCCGTTTACCTGGTAAAAAGTCACCATCAGCCGTCGTTTAAACCATCCAATTTTGTTTGATTTGCTGTGCTCAGACTATAACCCCCCCAACATAGAGCTAACAAAACCTCTGCAGCCCAAAGTAAACGTTTGTTCAGTAAAATATTTTGTTTAACATGCCACAAAAAATAGAAAAAAGGGTGCCACCAACTTTCCATCGAGACTTTCCTGGCTGCTTAATTTGAATTGAAAATTTAATACCTTCAATACGTAACCCGGTTGCTGGCTTTTGTGGAGGAGGTGTAGACGAAATCGTTTGAAAATGCTCCAACGCTGGTCGAGATTTATTTTCAAGCGAGTGACGAGCTTATTGAAATCCTATCCCCGTGCTGTTGGTGATTGCCATTAGTGTCAAATTTATCGCTAATTACCAGTTGCTGAAAGAAAGCTACTAGCTTTCCTTCACTTTAAATGGAAAAACGTGATTTGTATGGTTAGCTGATAGTGGAAAAAAATATGCACCATCTCGAGGCCCTTGTTGAAGAAGCAAATGGTGATGATGATGATGATGATGATGATAATGATGGTTGTAAAGATGAAGATGAAAAAGATAGTAGTGGTGGGAGTGACGGAATTGATTAATTTTATGTTTAACGTAGCAGTTTGACGCTGCAGGAACGGATAATGTTAAATGTGACTAATTATGCTGACTAATTGGATCCGTACTCGATTTCAAGCTGAAGCTGAACACTATCGCGGGCTTTGACAGATGTTACAAGTTTTGAACAAACTTGAAGGTGAATAATCGTCGACAATTATAGTCTCCAAACGTTTTTTTTTTCAAACTGTAACAAATTCAGTAACCTGTCTATTTACTAGCAGAATCAGCAAAAAATTTATTCTAACTGTTACAGCTGCTTAAAAACTTGCTTGAGTTTGCCGTGGAGATCATACGGGTAGTTGCAATATTCAAATATGTAACAGCAGGTTGAACATGACTTGTGCTATACGCGATAATATTTGCCCGGTAACTCTGTGCCCCTAAACGGAATGGAAACTTTCGTTAAGGCTTCGTGAAGGTGATGTAATAAACGTGAACGGGGACACTAGTTTTATACGAACAGACAGAACTTTTACTTGCATGCTTTGAAATCTGTATTTGAGTGAGTTCCGGGAAAAATTGTAGGAGATGTGAACAGGTGAACTGCAAGAAATTTCCTTGGAAAATGCAAATGAAAGTTTGTAACCAACGCGCGTATGGCGAATATTATACATTCTAAAACATAATGTCGAAGGAAGCAGCCGAAGCATTGAGAAATAATATTTCATGCGAAAAAATTGTAGATCCACCCATGCAAACTTTTTTAACAAATTACCAGTGAAATGGGCGGATTTTTTTTCTTTCGCTTACTAGGAACTTTTTTGATTACAAACATAACAAAAGATCAAGAAAACTCTGTAAATTTCGATATATATGTAAACATTTTTGTGAGCTCTGTAAATTACGTAAATGTTGCAAAATCAATGTTGTTGTTTTTATCATGATTGATGGAAATTTGTACAGCAGAAATTCTAAATAATTTCATTAGAAAGGATAAAAGTTCTCTGGACGCTTTCAAATTTATGATATATTTCTTATTCTAGATCAATTGCATACATATAGACATATACAAGTACAGGTGGCTCATTTGATCTGGTATAACTCTGTAGTTTTTTGTTCATTGGAAGTTAGAAATTAAAAACAAAGCAGCAGAACACTTGTCGAATCCAGACCGAAGTAATTATTTTCAACATCGGCCTGCGCTGCTTGCTGCGAAGTGAAATAATATCAATAACCAGCGCAGCTCGCACCAAGTTTTGCAAATAATTAGTTTTGAAATAACGTGACAAAACCATTACTCATTCAGCTTCTCTGCCGGTATGGTGCGCCCTTACACTGCACGGCAGTCCAACGAGTGAGGCTAATATAAATGTCTAATTAGACCAGGACGACACACAAAACACTATATCCAGCTGCAGCAGCTGCACCAGCAGTGACCGGCAATCAAATGAAAGGATGAACGCGTCCCATTCCTGGCAGCGCTGGCATCGTCGTTATTGTTTGGGGAAGCTTCATCACATACCACCATCCAAACTGTCCAGCAAGCAATGATGATATGCAAACGAGCCATAAGCTATCATTCAAAAGCTCAACTCGTCGACGAATAATAACAAATATGACCACGTGGTGGATATATTTTAGTTTGATGGCCTCCGATGGCAATGGTAGTGCCGAACGCCCGGGTTTTCGCTGGCAGGTCGAGTTGAATTAATAATGTAGATGCATTTCAGCGCATGCAGAAGCGTAATTTTAAATTGATGTTCATGCCGATGAAAAGAATAAATAATACTGTACATATGTTGGGCTACAGTGTTGATCGCATTATTGAGCAAACGTGCTACTTGTTTAAGACAAGATTAGAAAAACTTCAATCCGCACAAAAAATTGTTAGAGCAACAAAAAAGATTATGGTCAATGACCGGATCCGACTCTGCATTCTTTCATATACAATATTTCCGGAAAGTATGTCCGATGTATCGCATTCAAAATCCTCTCTTGAATGCTTGGAAAGTGCACTTTTAATTTAGTTCAGCAATTAAATTCATAATTGCATATTTGATTGAAGGTATTCTCTGCGTTCATTGATTCAACAGCGCACTTTGAATGGCCGCCGAGTTGTGGACTGCGGCGGCCGCACTGAGCTAGGTTTGCATATTTCAATTTCAATTTTCAAACTGAATAATTAAGTGGGTTTCAATTCATCCCGCTTGGTTTGACTTGGCATGCCGCACTGGATCTATTATTACCTCGGTTTGATTGAACAGAAGTGCCGGCACGCGTGTGTTTGAATGCTTTCGTGGAATCATCAACAAGTGTTTGTTTTTGAACCTTGGATGGGAAACATCTATTTTGAAAAATTCGAATTAGGTTCTATGGAATGGGTGTACCAATTAAACAGGTAGTGGGTAGGATGTTAGTTTTAACTAGCGATGAATACTGAACGGGTCATAAATTAATCAGTATAATTGTAAGAGTTTTCACGCTCAAAACAACAGAAACAATAAACTTTGTTTTAACAAATTTATAGACTGGTTTCAAATCAATTTTGGTAATACAATTGAAAGAGACTGTAGGGTATGTTTCAACACTACCACAACAAACGTTTTGTGATAGCTCAGTCTTCTGTAATATATAGACCTGTGCAAGTTCTTGAAAATTACACTAAAGAGTAATGTAGACCCGAACAACGCGATGTAGGGTGCGTACGAAATCTAAATAAAATTTGCAGAAACTATCAGGTGCTGTTTTTTGACGAAATTTGACGCGGGAGGGGAGAGTGGTCAAGCCAAGCTACATAGAAGAGATGGTCGGGTACTCGTTATTATTTAAACTCTACCAGACATGCTCTTTTCACCATTCTCCGTGTTATTCTAGCCTGATTAGTTTAATTAAAAAAAATCAGCAATTTATTTAAAAAAATACGAATGCATACAAAATAAATGATTGAAATCCCTGGTCAATTTGATATGAGGTAAGCAACACGAAGAATTGAACCCAAATGCTCCGTACACAGTTATGAATAGATATTTTGCAGCGCTATATAGATGATCAATTTTTTTAATATCAGACGAGCGGACGTTCTCAGTGATAGGTGCTACGCTGGACTCTAGGAAAACCAAAATATCGCCTGGAACTCTGGGTTCATTAAAATTCGTTCACATGAACACTCGGTTAGAACCAAGCCTAACTCCGGAGTCATTTCGACTGAGAATACACAGAAGCATACGGTGGCGAATACTGCTGATAAATATTCGAAGAGCTGAATTTATTTTTTGTCAGTTTCGAGAAAAAAACAAACAACGCAATCTACTTTTCTACCTGGATGCTCCCCTCATTTGATATATGCTTAGGAGACACACAGTAAAAGCACTGCAGTGAGCCCTGTTGGGCAGTTACCTAATATTCTTTCGTACGAGAAAGTTCACACCAGTTTATCATTTCTCTGGAGAGATATTTTTGAATCGTCCTCAGATGCTACTCTCTTCAAGCATGTGAACCACTTTGCCCACCATTCTCCTACACTCTAGTGATTCTCAGACGAGCAACGACAAGCCTGCTGTTGTAGACCCTTTTAGACATCCTTAACTTTTTAATTTTAACTTTTTATCAGTTTTCAACATTTTTCAACATTGCTGCTGGTCTGCTGGAATCTTTCATGTCTGTTTGAGTAATTCGAATTATTTGATCATCTTAACCACTTTTATAATTTAGTTCTTTTTTTGTGAGTTCAATCGTATTAATATTTTGTTGTCATTTCACAAATTTTTCACCTCTATTTTTATTTAGTATTTTTACCTCTTCTACCATTATTTTCTAAAAAAGTTTGTTTTATTTTTATATTTGTAACCTTTATTTTTAATATTTAAAATATTTTTTCTTTCATATTTATGATTTTTCAAACATTTTTGTCTGTAGTATTATTTAGGCTTTTGATCATTTATTTAAATAAAAGATTTATTTAAACGCTTCCCGATCAGAAAGACAAAAAAAAGGAACAGAGGCTGTTAGTTTGTTATGAGAAAAACCATCCAGGTTGTGTTATAATTTTGATCCCGTTAAGTGGTAAAATAACAGAAATCATAACAAAAAATATTCCACTAATATCAAACCCATATCAAACTTTGTTACTAACGTATCAGCTTTCTAACATAATGAGATAGCACATAGAACAGTATAATAACAACCATTGTTATAAACAACAGGTTTGGATAGAAACGAAAAAATTGTTAGATTTGTTTCAGAACAACTTAATTTCATGATTTGTTATTATAACTCATTCAGATTCAACTTTGTTATCTATAGCAAATGGGAAAATACTATATCGTATCAAAACATGTTATTTGTATCTCCCGTTGATAGAATTTTGTAATTTTTTGTTATGCTCTTCTGATCGGGTTATTACTTTGAATTTCTTTGAACTTTCTTTTTACATTTTTTGCCTCCCTTTGAGCTAAATTTTATTTTGACAACTCACTCAGTTCTTGAATCTGTTAAAATTTTTAGTTACAGAGAAAATAAATAAGATGAAAGATTTTCATCGTTCTTGTTTGAAGTAATTTTGTTTTTATAAATTGAACAAAAGAAATAATGAAAAATTTTATTTCACTATTAACCCTCTAGTGCCCAAGTAAATTTTCAGACGAACTTCCAAAAAATCACTAAGAATCTTTATAAACATTTTCTATGCATCGATTGAAGCTTTTAGATGTTTAACTGGAGACCGTCTAAAGGCGGTACTGGGCACTAGATGGTTAAGATAAAATTCTCTTTGTCTCTTAAAATAGATGCTAAAAAAAGACGAAAAACGAAAAAAATATAGAGGCAAGAGAAAAATGGAGAGATAATAAATTAAAAAGCAAAAAAAAAGTTAAAAGTAAAGAGTAAAGAGTAAAGAGTAAAGAGTAAAGAGTAAAGAGTAAAGAGTAAAGAGTAAAGAGTAAAGAGTAAAGAGTAAAGAGTAAAGAGTAAAGAGTAAAGAGTAAAGAGTAAAGAGTAAAGAGTAAAGAGTAAAGAGTAAAGAGTAAAGAGTAAAGAGTAAAGAGTAAAGAGTAAAGAGTAAAGAGTAAAGAGTAAAGAGTAAAGAGTAAAGAGTAAAGAGTAAAGAGTAAAGAGTAAAGAGTAAAGAGTAAAGAGTAAAGAGTAAAGAGTAAAGAGTAAAGAGTAAAGAGTAAAGAGTAAAGAGTAAAGAGTAAAGAGTAAAGAGTAAAGAGTAAAGAGTAAAGAGTAAAGAGTAAAGAGTAAAGAGTAAAGAGTAAAGAGTAAAGAGTAAAGAGTAAAGAGTAAAGAGTAAAGAGTAAAGAGTAAAGAGTAAAGAGTAAAGGGTAAAGAGTAAAGAGTAAAGAGTAAAGAGTAAAGAGTAAAGAGTAAAGAGTAAAGAGTAAAGAGTAAAGAGTAAAGAGTAAAGAGTAAAGAGTAAAGAGTAAAGAGTAAAGAGTAAAGAGTAAAGAGTAAAGAGTAAAGAGTAAAGAGTAAAGAGTAAAGAGTAAAGAGTAAAGAGTAAAGAGTAAAGAGTAAAGAGTAAAGAGTAAAGAGTAAAGAGTAAAGAGTAAAGAGTAAAGAGTAAAGAGTAAAGAGTAAAGAGTAAAGAGTAAAGAGTAAAGATTAAAGAGTAAAGAGTAAAGAGTAAAGAGTAGAGAGTAAAGAGTAAAGAGTAAAGAGTAAAGAGTAAAGAGTAAAGAGTAAAGAGTAAAGAGTAAAGAGTAAAGAGTAAAGAGTAAAGAGTAAAGAGTAAAGAGTAAAGAGTAAAGAGTAAAGAGTAAAGAGTAAAGAGTAAAGAGAAAAGAAGAAACAGGAAAAAGAAAAGGGGAAAGCGAAAAGAGGAAAGAGGAAGAGTAAATAGCAAAGAGAAGAGAGAAGAGAGTAAAGAGCAAAGAGAAAAGAGAAAATAGACAGTTGAAAAAAAAGAGAAGAACAAAATAAAGGAAAGAGGAAAAAGCAAAGAGAAAAAAAAGAGAGAAGAAAAAAGAGAAAAGAGAATAATGGAAAGAGAAAAGAGGAGAGAGAAAAGACAAAAGAGAAAACAGAAAACAGAAAAGAGAAAAGGTAAAAGGCAAAAGAGAAAAGAGAAAAGAGAGAAGAGAAAAGAGAAAAGAGAAAAGAGAAAAGAGAAAAGAGAAAAGAGAAAAGAGGAAAGAGGAAAAAGAAAAAAGAAAAGGAAAAAACGAAGAGAGAAAAGAGAAAAGAGAAAGAGAAAAGAGAAAAGAGAAAAGAGAAAAGAGAAAAGAGAAAAGAGAAAAGAGAAAAGAGAAAAGAGAAAAGAGAAAAGAGAAAAGAGAAAAGAGAAAAGAGAAAAGAGAAAAGAGAAAAGAGAAAAGAGAAAAGAGAAAAGAGGAAAGAGAGAGGAGAGAAGATAAATTATAGAAGAAAATTGAGAAAAAAAAAACGAAAAAAGAAACAAAAAAAGAGAAAAGAGAAAAGAGAAAAGAAAAAAGATAAAAGATAATAAAGAAACGAGGAAAGTGAATAAAAAAGAGAGAAAATAGAAAAGATAAAAGATAAGAGATGAGAGAAAAGAGGAAAGAGAAGAGAGAAACGACATAACAGAAAAGAGAAAACAAAAAAAGGAACGACAAAAGAGAAAAGAGAGAAAAACAAATGAGAGAAAAAAATAGAATAGAGAAAAGAGAAAAGAGAAAAGGAAACGAGAAAAAATAAATAAGAAAAGAGTAAAGAGAAAAGAGAAAAGAGAAAGGAGAAAAGATATAAGAAAAAGAGAAATGAGAGAAAAGAGAAGAGCAATTATAGAAGAAAATTGAGGAAAAAGAAAAACGAAAATAGAAACAAAAAAAGAGAAAAGAAAGGAGATAAAAAGGAAACGAGGAAAGAGGATAAAAAAAGAGAAAATAGAAAAGAGAAAAAATGAAAGATAAAAGACGAGAAAAAAGAGGACAACGAGAAGAGAGGAAAAAAGAGAATAGAAAAATGAGAAAAGGGAAGACAAAAGAGAAAAGAGCAAAGAGAAAAGAGAATAGAGAATAGAGGAAAGAGAAAAGACAAAAAGGAAAGAGGAAAGTGTTAATTGTAAACGAAAAAGAGGATGAAGTTAAAAGGAAAGAAGAAAGAAGAAAGAAGAAAGAGGAAACTTGAAAAAGGAAAGAGGAAAGAGGAAAGAGGAAAGGGGAAAGGGGAAAGAGAAAAGAGAAAGGAGGTAAGAGGAAAGAGGAAAGAGGGAAGAGGAAGGAGGAAAGATGAAAGTGGAAAGTGGAAAGAGGAAAGAAGAAAGAGAAAATAGGGTAGAGAAAGTTAGAAAGAGGAATGACAAAAAATGCAAGAGGCAAATGGCAAGAGGAAAGAGGTAAAAGGTTGGAGAAAAATAAATGATATGCAAAAATGTCACAGCATACATAAAAATTGCCCTATAGTATGTCAATAACTTAACAACGATGAAAAAATATGTAACGTCGAAAATGTTCTAAAAATGTTTGTGGCAAAAAAGTTTAATATGACGAAGATATCACATATTTTAGGAGTGAAATTGATGTTAAGAACTGTGAAAAAAGTCGAAAACATCAAACATGTCAAAATCGTTACAGCGGTCGAAAATTTTCCCCAAAATCAGTCGATCGAAAATGTCGAAATTTTTAAAAAATACAAATTGTAATAATATCAAACATTCCAAAAACAGCAAATTGAAAAAATACATTTAGAATGTCAGATGTATCAAAGATCTTAAATATGTCAACAATGATAGAAAAAGAGATAAATCAAATTTCAATATGAAATTTTTCTCAGGAAATTAACACCGCTAGAAAAGTTCAAAATAAGAAAAGTTTCGAAACTGATAAAGAGCAGAAAACGTTAGTTAAGTCAAAAATACCAAATATGTAAAATTTGGTAATTTACAGGTAAAACCGCTAACACAAATTACTTTTTTGCCCTTTTATAATTTGAATAATTGGACACGTATTTAATTTAGAAAAATAATTTTATTTTTCGAAGGATGAGGCATTTTGAGGGCTGTCAAAAAACAAAATTTATAATGAATTTTCTCAAAAACGGATGCATTTTGTAAGTTATTCGTCAGGATGTTCGACAAAAGTTTCAGAAACATACTGCATAGTGGTTTTACCTTTCTCCATTCTGAAATTTACATCAAATGTTTTAATAAAAAATAAGTTTGGAAAGAAAAATATGAGTTTTTTGTAGTGATTTAAAATTACGTGTTCATTTTGTAAGCTTCTATTTGAATGGTGAGTGTCTAGTTATCCTTACATAGTACAATTCAGGCCACTCCACTCCGAATTTTCAACAGTACTATATTGAGCATCATGAAATCACCAGTTATCGTGTAGCTACTTTTATACTCAATTGCTACAGTCATGGAGAAAATCCGTTAAGAATTGACTGAGTTATAAACATTTGAAAATAGACAATTTTCGTGACGCTGTTGAAGTTTTCGGTATTAAAAAAAAGCTTAATGTTGCTTAAGAAAAATATATTGCCAAAATAATTCAGCCATTTTGCCATGAATTAAATTATAAAAAATCATCTACTATTGAAGCTTTCTTTGAAAAATTTGAGATGTGTTTTTAAAATATTAGATACCCTATTGGATATGAATGAGAATAGTTAGTGGTAGAAAAGAGCGTCAGCAATCAGAGGTTGAATTATCTTTAGCTATCTATCAAATTCATCGGAAGATGCTCGATAATGTATTTATTTATTTACTTTTAATCTTAGTTTTTTTAGTTAGATAAATACATTTTTTAGGATGATGGATAGTACTCAACTTAAAGTATTTTGTATACTTTTCTCAGCTTTTGATGTAAACTTCACTTCCTAGTTCAGTGAAAAATATTTATCTTAAAACTCACTCAGAAGTTCACTTGTTTTCATAAACTATGTCGATTGATTTGTTTCACATTGCTCTACACCTCCTAGTTAAAATTCTTTCTTGTGGAATGAAAATTTAAATATTGGACCCGTAATATTGACCTAGTTTTATTCTGATGATTACTATTTTCCTCGAAACAAATTCAGGCAAACCCTACCATTAACCGGTTGAATTCGTCAAAAATTTCAACTTGTTAGTGACAGTTTGCACTGACACCGAAAAGCAAGATGGGAACGGATGTACATAAATGCTGTAGTTGCTTTGCGTCACACGAAACGAAACTAGTGTGTGTTTGTTTTCTCTGGTAGCTTTTCACGACTCGCTCGATTAGACTTTCCATTTAATGCTGTGGAAACTAAACCGACATCACGACCGACATGGTTCCCAAACGACGGCAAGAAATGTGGCAAGACATTCGGAAAACACAGGCAGGATACCCAAGCGAACGTCAGTGTTCCCGCACATTTCACAACATTTCATCATCCAGAGGATGATGTAAGTACGCTGTTGTCTGTCATTTTGGCGTTCGCGCTTCTCTCCTGCCGGCAGTGGATTTTTGTGGCAACTCCCTTCCGACAAATTCCGAAGGTAGGGGGACGTAATTTCAATTAAGCTGTTGTTCATTTGGCCAGGAAAAACACGATTATTCAAGGTGGCTTGTTTTCCTGCTGAAAAGTTACACCACTGCACCGGGTACATATATACGGAGTTTAAATTAATATATGCGCTGTTATGTACTGCTGTACAAATGTGATTTACACTGTTCAACCGATATGGGGCAACGACTGAAGTGATGATCCTCTTATATGCAAATGTTGACTTTTGACTTACAGAACAGGTACAATAAAGCACGGCCTCGGTTTAGTTGGATTCACTGCACAGTGTGAAATTTTTAACCCCATACCCTCCTCCACATCCGGAGGTAAGCTTCATTTGGTAACTTTAAGCGTGACAAACTGCACGAATGGTGACAATATCTGATGAAAGAAATGTTCTTGTTTACCACACATACTGTCGACATTGCCAGGCTCATCTGCTCTACGACTTCGAGCTGTAGAACGTAACGACTAATAACATCCTTCGAGTTGATCGTCACGTTTGACGCTTGCTGATGTTGTGCCGGGCAGAATGACACACGTGAGACAGAGAAAAGGACTATCTCGTATATTGAAACCAGTGTGGCAGGTGGTTATTTTTGTCTCATACTAATTGTGCTCTCAATATTGTTAGTAGAGCATTACCGCACATGTGATTAGAATTTCCATTTTTACTGCTCTACGAGCTCGCAATTTATTCATCCCTTTTTGGAATGGAGAACGAAATTCTGAAATGTATTTGCCAGCTCGTGCATTTTAAGGCAACTTGGCGTAACTTGAATCTCGCTTGATCAATTTTCATACTGATTATACTCTTCTGAGGAGCTTTAACTAAGTTATATATCTTTAACATCGCTCTTTTCTGAGACTTTGATAAAGTTTGCTCGTAAGCGAAAGTAAAAGCGACGATCCTGGCGAGCAATTACTCTGAGGCCTTTCGACGCACTTACGAGGTTGTTAGGGGCACCGAAATTCGCAGAAACGGTTAAAAAGCTATAATCTTTCATTTTTACAGTTTTTGTTATAAGGCAAAGCTTGTGTTGACCAGTGTTATCTTGACTGCTACGAAGCGAGAGTAACTAAAAGAAAAGATACCTTTACGATACGAGAAAATTTTATGCTAACAGTTTCCTCAACCCTCCCGTCGACAAACCAACTGTCTTCATCTGATGGTGAGGCTTTTCCGAGTTGGCACAAAACTTTCACTGTATCACCATAACTTATGACTGTCATTGTTTAAAAATTTTTCATTCTTTCGAAAGAAAGTTCGGCGGAACGCCTTTCGTCTGCCACGCCAGCCAAAAGCGGCCTCACCCACAGACGAGTGCGCATAAAACTATGCTTGCAACGTGGTACGGGTCAGCTTCTGTGTTTTTTCCCCCCGGAGTGGGGCAGAGGACACTATGGAGCATCGTTGAACTGATGGCCGTACCATTCTGTGGAAGAGCAAATCCTGCAGCAGTAAAAAAGGGAAGTCAAATAGAAATCAAACGAACGTTGGAGCCCCTCTGGTTGGTGACGGTCGTTACGGAATGGGTGTCCCCCAGCTGCTGCTAAAGCCGCTTGCAACCGGAGCAGCAATTGCCAACGGCATGCGCTTGTCTAGAGCTCATGACGAGGTCATGGGTGCTGAAGGTGATGCTAGACATTGTATTTGTCCTGTCGAAACGAATTTATTGCGAAGATATGTTCCCCATCCGGTTCGTCCTGGCTGTACACACTATATACATATAAGTAGCAGACGGATGAGAGCGAACAAGTTCCAACAGGAAGCCATCGTGAACAAAACCAATGAGAACGAATTTTCTGGAATTGCATTGACTTTATCCTCGTTCGATAACAAAACTGGTGATATTTGAAACCTTGTCATGCGTCGAGCTGGACTGCAACTTATGTATAGCAAAGAGATTCTTCGCAGAACAAGATGTTGCTCGATTCAATGGAAACTCGGTTCTCTTCATGTGGTAAACCTATTTCTATCGAAATAGTGATTAAGGTTTCAATCTATCTTTTCGAAACAATTTTTAACAATGTGGTTTACTTCAGATATGGGTAAAATGTTAGAAATCACATTAAAAGTGAAATTAAATACGCAGTAAGCAACGACAGTATAGCATAAATGAAACTTTTTTCAATCATTTTCATACCACAAATTAAAGATTCTGCTTTTATGTTGTGGTGTGGAGTTTCTTCGAAGCAGCATAGCACGGTGCGTCTTTGGAGAATTGTGTGTTGCGGTTACCGTATGCATTATGCGCTCATCGTAAACAAGAATAGGTAGCGTCGGCAATGGCTTTCAGCTTACTGAGTTATTCTGTTTATTATGTGTTAAACTGCCATTCTCCTTTAGTAAGTGGCCGAATTTCATCTAATAATTTTTTACACGTTTTCCTACTCTATTAGGAAACCCAATAACATCATTGCGAAAAGTTAAACAGAGCTTCAAAATGTAATTGTGGAAATTCATTTCGGTTCCTTTTTGGCAAACTGATTGTGGACATTGTTTTGTTTTGTTTGGCAGTAACAAAAAGAGAAAGAAATCTCATTGAACTATACTCGTTACTTCTATTTTCATTGCTATGAATTGCAACTGAACGTTCTCCACTACGCCGCCACACACTGTTTCCAAAGTTGCAAAAAAGTGATCGAAATTATTTTGACCCGAGAAATTTGATTTTGAAGCCGTAACGCCTTCAGCAAAGTTGATCCAATTAATTCTCCATTTTATAGAAGTTGCAATTTTGTGATTAGTCAATCTAAAATTGAGAAGCGAATTTTGCTGTCTTAATTATTGCATATAGAACTTTATTTTGTTCGGCAAAATCGTAGCACATAAGAAACAACTTTGTCGAAGATACCATACTTATCTGCCTATTTAAATGAACTTTTATGAAGTTTTCTGTACATTGCCACCTAAAATCAATTTTTGTTATTTAACGTTCCCTAGTGATTTCCTAAAATTTGTTGTTAGAAAATGTGGGTTCGAGTCCCACCTGCTGCTGAACTATATTTTTCGTAGTTACTACTATCATATTGTCAGTTAATTTAATTTTCTATCCTCATACCTCATTTACTCCTTGAGCCAAAAAGTGGAAATAGCAGGACTCCCCGGACGAACACATACGATTTGCATAGATTCTCTAGGATTCTTCACATTGGATTCCTGAGCCTCCTTGAAAAGGATTCCTGAAAAAGAATCTTCAGGAATGCCCTGTATATGGCTCTAGGATTCTTGAAATAAGAATCATGAGTGGGAATCCTCCGGATCGTGTTTGCGATTCCTTTCACGACTCCGTCACCGGGTTATAGGTATCCTGGGGATGGATTCTCTGCATGTTAGTAAGGGTTTGCTTAGAGTCAAAAGAAGAAAAATAATACTGTATTATATCAAACCATATTGTAGAACATTGAAACATTATAGAAAATCAGTGTAAAAAGTTAAATCGAACACAATCGATTTCTCCATTAAAATAGGTAGATAAGAGTCTAAATTGTCATTTTTAATTGGTCTGAAACTTTGCATAAACGTTTCTATAGGCAAAAGATGCCATTTTGTGCTACTAGTTTAATTTTTTGGAACACGATTTATTTTTGAGAAGCTATTGAAAAACGCCACTTTGGGAAGGTATTGATGATTACAAATATTTTTGGGGCCAAAATGGTTTGTTTGATCGGTGTGATGTCTTCACTTTGTCGATAATAATTTTGTCTTCTCGAAAAAATATAAACTCTAAAAAAATTATTCATTTTTTGAGGAAAAGTTGAAAGTAAAATTAAAAACCAAATATCTAAAAGAAGCTCATTTTTTTCAAACTCTAATATCTGACGTAGAAAATCAGAAAATTCGGCCACTTACTCGGCTACATAGGAATGTAAAATGAAAATCTAAAACCGAAAAAAGTGAAAAATATGTCCAATATCAAATGCTAACAAATCGGTTAGTTTTCGATGGTTTCCTTCGTTCTTGCAGCAATAGATTGGAAAATCTTCTAGAATTCTTTCCAAATGCAGAAAATTATAACTTTATTATTCGAACTATTGTTCTATTGAAAATTGTCAAGCCTTGTCAAAACGCAAAATTCGACCTCTGATTGGTCGTTATATGATTGCTTCCCAAGCACGGTCGACAGAATTATAGACCTAGTAATTTGAAATGTGCTATTTGGGCTATATAAGAACCTGTTTCAGCCGAAACTGCTCATATTAGTTCTAGACAGCGACTACAACAATCCATACTTAACAGCAGCAGCTGTGGCAGCGGATAGCATCAGCAGCAGCAGAGGTATCGGCAGCGATATTGGGGCTCCTGTAGTAAAACTACCTTTGTGCAGAAGCGAGCAGCATCAGTAGTAGCTACATCAGCCGGCACTTCCTCTAAGGTAAAATTGCCGTATTTTGACAGCACACAAACGTTTTGGAATGCTTGCTTTAGAATATATAGGCCGTCAAATTTTCAGTGTCAAAACAGCTTTCAACTGAGTTATCAGAAAAATGCCTCTGTCGGGGTAGCACACAGATGCGATCAACATTATATCCGATACGATATTGTACAACAACAGTCCTTATATGGACAACAAACAAATTATTGATGACTTCGTTTTGCGCTAGAATTTAAAGTAAAATGTT
The DNA here is from genome assembly GCF_029784165.1 of Wyeomyia smithii. Taxonomy (NCBI): domain Eukaryota; kingdom Metazoa; phylum Arthropoda; class Insecta; order Diptera; family Culicidae; genus Wyeomyia; species Wyeomyia smithii. The sequence goes on along the minus strand of NC_073695.1, from coordinate 53,254,264 downwards.
ATTTCAATCTGCATGCACTGTGACTGTTTGCTGAAATTTGTTTGCGTTGTATAGTGTTTGTTTCATTCCTGTTCAGTGATGTATGTGCAAATTAAAATTCGGTAGTACTTTTACTCCTCTTGTGCACAAAATTCCAAACATATTCAAAACAAGTTATGGAACAAACAACTTGATGTAGTTGTACGTCAACCTTGCGGTCGTACGGTGCATACAACCCTTATGATTATTTTTCATAAAAACTACAAAAGATTACCTAAACAATGCAACCGATCCGATCATGGAGGAACCAAGAAAAAAAGTTAAAGGGTATGTACTTGAGTGCATAAACGTAGGCTTGCCGTGGGACTATGGTGGTTGTAAAGATTTGATTCAGCCATAGCCATAGTTATATACTACATATACACACACCAAACGTACAAATACCATACACAATAATCCATGAACATTTCACAAAAAAACACATACACCTGTCATAAACCACAACATACAAATACCAATACTCACATGAACTGCCAATAAATGCATAACAGTCCCATGTAATTTCTCGTCACTTTTTACTTAAACCTCAAAAACTTCTTCATATACCCGGTGCACTCAGAAAATCGCAAGAAAAAGCTTTTTGTTGCTAAATTGATTATAAAAATATAAATTTTGGTCAGTCCCATGTTACAAATAAACGCAAAACGAGCTCAGTGCTAAAAACAACTAGCGTAAATTATGGTCACTATCATTGAAGTACTAATTGGAAAAATAATTAACTTGTTGCCTGTACAAATATTCAGTCAAAAATATATTTACCTGGAATAAATGCATTTTTGCACACACATGTTATACACACATACACACATACACGTAATACACACACACGCACACAAACACACACACACACTACTCACACACTACACACACACACACACACTACTCACACACTACTCACACACTACACACACACACACACACACACTACTCACACACACACTACTCACACGCACACGCTACTCAGACACACCCAAGCTACTTACACACACAGTTGCACACATATATAAACACACACATACATACACACAGACACACACACATTCACACAGATACGCACACACAGACACGCACAGACACACACACACGCACACACACGCACACACACGCTCACACACACGCACACACACACGCACACACACACGCACGCACACACGCACACACGCATACACACAGACACACACACGCACACGCACACGCACACACACGCACACACACACGCACACAAACACATACACACACGTTACTTACACATACACACACACGTTACTTACACATACACACACGCTATTCACATACCCACACATACACACCCACATGCTATTCAGACACTCACGCTCGATATACGACACACTATACCTATACTATCGGTAGCACCCAAATGGCTTTTGAGTCTTCCAATGGTCCCCAGTGCCGTTCACGTCCAATTTCGAGCTGTATTCCAACAACGATATCTGAATTAGATTACCACTGGTGGGGTCTGAAAAAAATAGCGAATATAGAAGAAAGAAGCAGCTAAGGAGTAAAATATAGACTGCTTGGCACTTTACCGTCAGCCTTCGTGTAAAGAAAAATGTTGCTTCTGAAACTTCAAGCGTGCTGATTCGCCTCCTGCATTGGAGCACATTGGCCTTTGTTGTGATGCGAATGTGTTGGGATTCATCTTGTTTAGTAGCAATGGTATTTTTTATCAAAAATAACATCCTTATCTAGTATTTAAAAATACGCGCTGTAAATTGCGTAAATGCTAAACTGGATCGTGTGTGACTACAAGCAGCATTTTTTTTTTTTAAATTTAGGTTAACTATTTAGTTAGTAATGCAATTATTTTGTTTTGTAATTACTATTATTTGAAGACGCTACAATTCTATTAAAAAATCACTAAATCGCAGGCTTTTCAATCTAACAGAGCAAAACTCCCCAATGTGGAAGGCTTATAAGTCCCTAACAGAAATCAGCACACGAAGTGAGGAGCGCCTGAAGTCTTAAAAAATGAAAACAAAAGTAATGAGACATGTCACCTAACTGGAGCTGAACTTGAGAACACTGAATATTCAAGCAACTCTCATCGTTAACCGACTTGTTACAGCTGCTTGTCGGTTAATCTAAAGTATACAAGCACAAGTACCGATCAATAAACGTCATGAACCAGTAAAAACCCTGATGGAAGTATTACTCAAACCAAAATTTATTTTTGTTTTTCTACTAAACTAAACAACTACCAAACTCGCGTAAGTCCCGGTAAGTCCCATGAAATTCTAGAGAGTCCTAAAAGTTTCATATTTTATTATTTATATATCAGTTGAACAGTTGAAACTGGTTCGAAACTAATAATGAAGACCCTGTCCGACACTGTCCAACCGAGTTGAGTTTTGTAATAAAAACAAAAATGTTTTTTTAGTTGTAACTGTGTTTTTTTTTTAAGAGTATTCCAACACTATTTTAGTTTTCACTGTGTTTTCATAGTTTTCTACTAATTTTCTACTGGTGATATATTATCTTTTTGATGTAAACGAAGAAATCGGATAAACAAGCGGGTAAGCGGGAAAATCCTACCAACCATTCATAGGAATTGTCCTAGAGCATACTTTGGAACTAGCGGATAGATAATAATACTGATTAAGAGTTTTACGTTTTTTTTTTTGTTTATGAATGCCTGGTACAGTCTGCCGGGGTGAGATTAAGCCACGGGGGTGAGATTGAGCCAAAACGGGAAATGTTTGTATGTTAAATTATTTGAGATTTCCAGAATCTAATACCTCAAATTCAATACTTTATGAAACATGACATATTTATTCACAACTTAAAATGGAATATAGATAATATTAGTGAACTGTTTCGCTTAAAGAATGTATCAAAGTACAGGGTAAAAAACATGCGCAAATAACGTTATCCAAAAATGTCCCAGGAAAACCAACCCGATCAAGAAATCACATCAACTTACTGCTCAGTTGGTACGTTAGGATGTCGTCTCCAATGTGTTGAGGAAATATTATGCATTGAACCTGTGCCGGCTCAGAAAATAATGTTTCTCCAAACTGTACACTTTTCGAGTCCTTTTGGGGTGAGATTGTGCCAAGCTATATTGAACGGCACAGTGTGCGGAATTCACATTCACGACAAAACTATATCAGTATATACCAAAACACTTGCATTGTTTACATAGTGTATGTTTTTTCCCCACAGCATAAGGTTTGTTGTCTAGCTATGATATTCTTTGAAATAATGACTAAAAGCTTGAGAAGCTTACTGTTCTCAATTATTAGATGGAAATTTTCAATGATTGATATTACTTATGGAATGTAACAAAATTCTGTACTCCAATTCTATATCAACTGATGACTTTTAAAGCGAAGAAGGAGGGTTGTGGGTACGTTTCAAGAGGTTTTGAGATCTCCAATGGAATATATAGTTATCAATGACACATAATAATTGAAACGAAAATTTTTCTCAAACTTAATGTCCTAACGTTTTCCCTTTTTAGGCTACCTGGAGACGCCACTATGTGTATAGAGACTGTTTCTAAGCCACGTTCTCATAACTAATTACTCTGTGTGTCAATTTGATCCAGCCATACATTTTCCTATATTTCATATGAAACATAGTTTCTGATCAACCACCTAAAGCCCCTTAATAGTCCACGTTGTTTATGGTCGTCCCTATACTTACTGTTTTATCATGTTAGTCATGTGGATTATTCGTAGACACACTACTGTTCATTTAACAGGTATTAAATTCAACTTTTTGTTTTTGGCACAATCTCACCCCATAGGAAAGGTGAGATTGAGCCAAAGTTTATGTATTTTTAGCAAAATAATAGTTTATTGTAACTTAACCATATTTGTTGTAGTTGTTAACAAAACATTCTAGAATGCATTGGTGTATTTTGGATCGAATTCTTTGCTTAAATGTGTGCGTTACAAGCTTGAGAACAAAAAAGCAATTTTTTTTGGCACAATCTCACCCCGGATGATGGTACCATAAACTGTGCAATCTTAAATTTATGTCAACTAGAAAATGACCATTCGTCCGCTCTTTTCTGAATCAATGGTTTCGCATTATATTTTGTACCGAGTTTCGCTTCAACAAGAGTAATTATACACCACGCGAATAACCGATCGGACTAGAGAGTAATGTTTTATATTACGAAAGTATGATCAAACTATGCAGGTACGGCAATTAATTGAAAGTACTCCTAGTACCTTGCTTGTTTAGCGGAATTTCGCACCACTACTGTTTGGTTTGTACGTAACACTCTTAGAATGCTTCTCTAGCGACAGCCAATATGTTATACGCAATCCGAGGAACGCTGCCTTCAGTTCGAAACTATGCAGCTTCGCCAAGAAACAGCACGCGCCATACCAAAAAAAATGCAATACACCAAATGTTTGGAAAAATGGACGCATGTAACGCTCTATATCTCTTAGAATTTCCTTTGATAGAAAGAAATGTATTCTTATTATTTTATTGTGCATGAATGATCACTCGAGTTAGTCAATATCCAGATATAGTACATCATGAAATTCTTTAGCTATTTGAAGAGCATCAAGGTGCCCATTTAACAGCGAAACGAATCTCGGATAAAAAAACATGTTAGTTTTAGTAATAGATTTAGTTTCAGCTCGTAGTCGCAGCGAGGATAAAAAATTTGCCTTTAGCTTATAAGATATTTTAGACCATAAGGCATTAGACTTAATTGGTGAAAACGTTAATTTGTATTGTGTCGTGTCAAATAAATGTTGTGTGAAAATTTTTTTTGTCAGATACACAACTACGTAGTACATAAATCACGTACTCTCTATTTGATAACATGAGCAGGCCATTTACTGTACAGTCAGGTTTTTTTATGCGGAGATACGTTCCAAATTTGTATGAAACCGTGTAAAAAGACTAAATTTAGTTGACAAAACAACGTAGAAAATCACCCCAAAACGTTTGAACTTTGATAAAAGTGAATATGATAAAAGTCAGTCTGAAGGACAAAATGTAATATTATATTTTTTTTGCATTTACACCAAAAATTTTGTGTAAAACGGAAAATGTGATTAGAATGAGGTCGATATCTTGTTGTGATATCACCCATAACAACGAATATAATGCGTATCACCTTCACGCTTCTTTTGCATGACTAGAATATAGTCTGAAAAGTTCGGACGTTCGCTTCAATCGTTGCTTACTTTAATCTTTTTTGAAGAATGAAAAAACTGATAGCAGAGACTCGATTTATCACTGAAAAAACTTTATTATGCCGTGGGCGTAACATTTACATTTGGATGGAGAGAGCGAAAACGTAGAAAAAAATCCCGCCGCCGCGCAGCCCGTAAACTAACCAACTGTCCGATACGGGATTACATTTTACGAAATACACATACATGCATCTCGTATGACCGACTAAATGTTGACCGTTAACTTCTGGCATTCCGTCTGCATTCAGCTGACCAGACCAGATTGGTCGCTGGTCGGCGGTTTGCGAAGCGAGAGTTGAAATGAAAATCGTCACTCTCAGACGTAGTAGTCTTCGGTGTAAACGAATCACTGCAATAGGATTCAGCTGTAACTAAACCGGATGAGGATTCAGCATTTGACTCATTGCACTCGACCATGAGCACGACAGGCCACGGCAAGCTGAGTACTTTGAAACGCTCACTGAAACGTAATCTTATTACGACTCAATGGCTACGATAACGCATTCATGATAATTCACCAAACGATGTGGAATATGCAAATTCCGACATCGTATCGACACTGGATTCCAATCGAACTCTGCTAACGGTCGGCTTCCGCTCCGAAGCGAGCCGACTTGACTTGACAGTGCTGACATGCAAGAAGAATCTGAGTGAAAAATCATTAGGAGCGGTAATGAAGCTTTATCATCAAAAGGAAATAATCGTAAAATTTTACGAACTTGCAATCCCAGAGGGCGTTTTTCTTCCATGTTGCCACCCACATACGCAAAGTGCTCATCTCCGCAACGGGGGTATATTTCAAGTCACGCGTTGAAAGTAGTAAGACCCTGTCGTTTCTCAGCTTGATTCTTTTATGTATATAGGAGAGAGAGAAAATGGTAATGGAAATCGGAGCTTAAAGACCGATAGATCGTGGTTAATCACGGACCGTTTCACCCCAGCACAGCACCACAATTTGAATGTGGGTAATGAGGATCGTAAAATAATTAGTACGAAGCGTACCGATTGTTGACCGTTCTGCGCTCATCAAATCCCATAAGGCCATACCAGCGGATGGCTAATGAGCCATGTTGGCAACCATCAAAGATGCAATAAAAATGTTTTTTTTTTTGGAAAGACGATGATGAAATCTTGTTTCGACCAAATTAAAATACATTTTCGTGAATACCCTCGAAAGAGCAAGAAAAAAAGATTCACTATATCATAGCATGTTTCTGTCATGCAAATCTGTATAGCAAATAGTATTAGACTGCTAAATCCGATTACTGAGCAGACTCTCTATTGTAGATTCCAAACGGAGGCTCTTCTCTTCTGATATTCGTTCGCATTTTCGTTTTCTCAGAACAATTGATTCAATTTATACAAATAGAGGACAAACATTCAACTTTTTCCCTACATTTTACTGACAAACATTCCTTCATACCCGAACGATGCATAACCTCTCTGGCAACCAAGGACGGACTGATGGCTGATAGTTGGCAAAAGATTTTCACCCTCATAGCAACACGCGCAGACAGTTCGAAGCACCGAAAGCATCAACGGGTAACATCCTGGACGAGGACGAACCGGAAACAGCGGAATTGTCACGACTGACGTCGCAAACATGCTACTGAATTCTAATGGCTCCATTTCGAGGAATCTTTCGCTGTTTGGCCTCATTCTCAGCCCGATGTGATCGGGCCAAATATAAAAAGTTGTAAACTCTGATGCGTTTTCCTTTCTGTTGGTACAATTTATCGGGAGAACGCGCGGCAATAAAATCACAAACTCAACACTATCGAAGCTGAGAGTGGAATGCACGGCTGCTGGTTTACCTTTCTGCTTGGTTAGTAAAAAGGTATTTCCGTCTGATCAAAAAAAATATCATTAATTCACGAATGGAGAATTAAATTTTTTTGTTTATCTAGCATTCATTCTGAATGGAATGGGAAAAATCGTACAAAATGGGGGTTACACCGCTGGAAACCACATCAAATACGTTACGAGCTTCGTTATTACAAACCACCATTAAACAAATGAGTATTTTGCGTACATTTATGATAATCAAATGCTTCGCTGTTGTTATTCAGAAGGTATTTTTGACAGATAAAAGTTTCTATGGAATAAAGTTATGGTTATGGAATAAAGTCCCGTGCTTCAAATATTTGATTTCCACACCGAAGCGAATAAGAGCTGTTGTTTGGATATCGAATTTTAGAATGTTATTGATCCCCAAATCCACCAAACTCACGTGGTACAAGGTGGTTTATCATTTATGAATGGCATAGAAATAGAAATACTGATATATAAACAGTGATTCCATTGACCGATCTGTAATTTATACGGTCTGCATTGTCGAGTAAGCCACACTTCAATCATTCCATATAACAGTATGTTTATTATCGTCCATCAGACAAATTGAACGCAAACTAATTCGGGATGGTATTATCTATAAGTTTAACGTTAGTATATGCACTAGAAATGTTCATATCTTTTATTAAAAGGCATTCCGAACAGCAATTGCACTAAATAATGTTCTTGAACAAGACCTGTTGTTGTTTAGTAGCAAAAATTTTGCATATAAAACGAACCCAACGTGAAGCACATAATCGAAAGGAACAAATGGGAAACAGAAATAAAAAAAATATCGCTTAATATGCGATTCAAGCTGAGAAGTAATTTTACAATGTACACAGATGAATACAAGGTATATTTTGGAAATAATCGGTGAAATACGACACAATTACAATGTATGGGAACTATTCCGACTTGGATTCCGATTCCGATTCCTATAAAATTTAAATAAATTAAAGGCAATGTTTTTAGCTAATCTACTATCTACCCAATACGCAAGTCAAGTCAATGAATAATATTGGATAAAGAGGGGATTGAAATAAAATGACGAAAATGTATAGTTTCAAGTACTGTTTCGATAAAATACTGTTATGATAATTTTAATGGTGGCTTTCGTTTCATTTTAAAAAAAATACTTGTAAAAATCGAAAAATTTCTGTTGTATTTATAACTTTTATTAAATTAGGCATTAGCATTTCTGGATGTAATAATTTTCTCCATTATATTTCCACGTAATTCGCGTAACATAAATTGTCTCTCCAATGGCAAACGGTTTTCTTCCGCCCAAGAGATAACTGCATCTATGCCGTACAATGCCGATTCATTCGAAACGAGTTGTCTTGAATCCTCTTCCATGTCAATTGGGGCGCATTTCATTGTTGATGAAGCATTTGCATCTTGCGTAGTAGAAAATGTGTCGTCACTCTCGTAGAACGACGTGTTTGGATGCAAAATGCTGTTAACTATCTCCTCATCGTTCATGAAATCGAACTCCAAATCCTCTTCCTGCACAGTGTTGTCTTGCTCAATTAATTGTTGCTGGATCGATTTGAGGCGTTCTTTCACAACCGACAGTGGAACATCATCCTCGTCATTGAATTCCGTACCACGACACAGCATTTTCCATGATTTTGATATGGAAACAGCCGGTACTGCATTCCATGCTTCAGCAACCCAAAATATAGCATCTTTGATGTTAATATGTTTAACTTTGTCATCAAATTCTCCAGGACGGACAAGAATTTCACGCATCAACTTCTGTCGGTAGTTTGATTTGACCATTTGTATAATATTTTGGTCCATCGGCTGCAGCAATGCTGTGGTATTCGGTGGCAAAAAAGTTGTAGAAATCGCACCATCGGCAGTTCGAAGATCGTCAGAACTGTGATGCGCTGAACAATTATCCAGTACTAAAAGAGCCTTAACCGGAAGTTGAGCGTTCTAAAAAAAAAATGTCACTTTGGGAACGAACTGCATAAAAAACCAGTCCTTAAAAATCTGACGCGTCATCCACGCATTCTTTGATGCCGTATAGTGAACAGAGAGATCATGAATATTCTTCAAAGCTCGTGGTTGCTTTGCTTTACCAATGACCATTAGCGGGAGTTTGCATGAGCCATCTGCGTTACTGCATGGCATGAAAGTCACACGCTCCTTATTTCCTTTGCGTCCTGGTGCTGATGACTCGTCCATAGATACGAATGTGGACGAAGGGGTGCATTTAAAAAATAGACCACTTTCATCAGCATTGAATATTTGACTGGGAGATAGATCTTGCAGACGAACCATAGTCGAGAATTGCTCAATATAAGCATCAACGCAGGCGGCATTATTGGATAGCTTTTCGCCAGTTATTTTTAAAAATCGGATGTTATGTCTCTTAATAAATTTTATAACGTACCCACGACTTCCTGTGAACTGTCCATCGTGGTACAGCTGGTCTTACAATTTCTTTGCTTGGATTGTCAGTAAGTCCTGGCTAACAGGCACATGACATTCACGTTTTTGCAGAAACCACAAATACGCTGTCGAGCAACGGAAATTTCGCCCATTTGAAAGTTTTTCGCTTGTCTATGTAAAATATTATTCAAGCAAAATAAAAGAAAAACTATGAGCTGGATTATTTACATAAACTTTGAAAAACTTACCAATTCTGATTTGTCGTTGCGTAACTTGATCTTCGATTTTCGGTTTGTCTCTTTTTAAATGATACACAGTTGCTTCAGCGATGTTGTATTTTTGTTGTACGTCACGAACCGACAGACCTTGTTCGAGATTGTAAAGAACTTTTGCTTTTTGAGCAAAAGTTAAAACGTTTCTTCGTTTCCTGGCTTTTACGTAAGCACTTGCCATTTTTTGTTCTGAATTGCTTGATAACGCAGCACAACAATATCAAAACTAAAACAGTAATTGTAACACAATACACACTGATCAAAATTTTTCTTTAGGTTTGCTGCAATCAGCTATGTTTAAAACACGCACTGCTACGGAGAAAATATTTAAAACACTACACGGCGTGTATTGCAACTTGCACTGCGTGATGTGTAAGAACGACCGTACACGCCGTGTAGTGTTTCTATGCAAAAGTGGTACCCGTGCAGCACGGTGTAGTGTTCTTGCCATTGCTGACTGCAATAACATAAAGAGTAACTACGAAATCTATACATACATCAATTTTTGTAAGAAAGGTTTTTTGCGACTTTAAAGGGGTTAGTCAAAAAAATTCTACTTATTTATTTAAAAACAACAAAAGATTCTGCAAAATGAACAAAAAAAAATTTCTGATTCGATTATACATATATAAATATATTTTTGTAAGATAGGTTTTTTGCGACTTTAAGGGGGTTAATCAAAAAAATTCTACTTATTTATTTAAAAAAAAATAACAAAAGATGTATGCAAAATAAACAAAAAAAAATTTTTTTTCTGATTAGATTATATATATACATATATTTTTGTAGGAAAGGTTTTTTGCGACTTTAAGAGGGTTAGTCAAAAACCAATCTACTTATTTATTTAAAAACAACAAAAGATGTATGCAGAATAAACAAAAATATTTTTTTTCTGATTCGATTATATATTATATATTATATATACATATATTTTTGTAAGAAAGGTTTTTTGCGACTTTAAGGGGGTTAGTCACAAAAATCCCACCTATTTATTCAAAAACAACAAAATATTTATGCAAAATAGACAAAAAAAAATTTTTTTTTCTGATTCGATTATATACAGGATTCGATTATATACAGTGAAAATTTTTCGGAGACTGTATATAATCGAGTCCGACCTGTAATCGGTAAAATACGACACAATTACAATGTATGGGAACTATTCCGACTTGGATTCCGATTCCGATTCCTATCCCTATTCCTATTCCTATTCCTATTCCTATTCCTATTCCTATTCCTATTCCTATTCCAATTCCTATTCCTATTCCTGTTCCTATTCCTATTCCTATTCCTATTCCTATTCCAAATTCCTATTCCTATTCCTATTCCTATTCCTATTCCTATTCCTATTCCTATTCCTATTCCTATTCCTATTCCTATTCCTATTCCTATTCCTATTCCTATTCCTATTCCTATTCCTATTCCTATTCCTATTCCTATTCCTATTCCTATTCCTATTCCTATTCCTATTCCTATTCCTATTCCTATTCCTATTCCTATTCCTATTCCTATTCCTATTCCTATTCCTATTCCTATTCCTATTCCTATTCCTATTCCTATTCCTATTCCTATTCCTATTCCTATTCCTATTCCTATTCCTATTCCTATTCCTATTCCTATTCCTTTTCCTATTCCTATTCCTATTCCAATTCCTATTCCTATTCCTGTTCCTATTCCTATTCCTATTCCTATTCCTATTCCAAATTCCTATTCCTATTCCTATTCCTATTCCTATTCCTATTCCTATTCCTATTCCTATTCCTATTCCTATTCCTGTTCCTATCCCCATTCCTATTCATATTCCTATTCCTATTCCTATTCCTATTCCTATTCCTATTCCTATTCCTATTCCTATTCCTATTCCTATTCCTATTCCTATTCCTATTCCTATTCCTATTCCTATTCCTATTCCTATTCCTATTCCTATTCCTATTCCTATTCCTATTCCTATTCCTATTCCTATTCCTATTCCTATTCCTATTCCTACTCCTATTCCTATTCCTGTTCCTATCCCCATTCCTATTCATATTCCTATTCCTATTCCTATTCCTATTCCTATTCCTATTCCTATTCCTATTCCTATTCCTATTCCTATTCCTATTCCTATTCCTATTCCTATTCCTATTCCTATTCCTATTCCTATTCCTATTCCTATTCCTATTCCTATTCCTATTCCTATTCCTATTCCCATTCCTATTCCCATTCCTATTCCTATTCCTATTCCCATTCCCATTCCTATTCCTATTCCTATTCCTATTCCTATTCCTATTCCTATTCCTATTCCTATTCCTATTCCTATTCCTATTCCTATTCCTATTCCTATTCCTATTCCTATTCCTATTCCTATTCCTATTCCTACTCCTATTCCTATTCCTGTTCCTATCCCCATTCCTATTCCTATTCCTATTTCTATTCCTATTCCTATTCATATTCCTATTCCTATTCCTATTCCTATTCCTATTCCTATTCCTATTCCTATTCCTGTTCCTGTTCCTATTCCCATTCCTATTCATATTCCTATTCCTATTCCTATTCCTATTCCTATTCTTATTCCTATTCCCATTCCTATTCCTATTCCTATTCCTATTCCTATTCCTATTCCTATTCCTATTCCTATTCCTATTCCTATTCCTATTCCTATTCCTATTCCTATTCCTATTCCTATTCCTGTTCCTATTCCTATTCCTATTCCTATTCCTATTCCTATTCCTATTCCTATTCCAATTCCTATTCCTATTCCTATTACTATTACTATTACTATTCCTATTCCTGTTCCTATTCCTATTTCCACTGATTTTTCTTTCCCCTAGTTAATCTCGACGAATATTAGGAATAGGTCTATCAAGCCAGTGATTAATAGTGTCAGTAGGATCGTAGCGCTAGCCCTCCAATTGTACTGTGCACTACGCCATTTACTACGAAGTTCCTTTTCCTATTTTCGTTCCAATTCTCATTCAGTACAGTCTTTGGGTTCAGGTCTCAAACCATTTTACTTCGTTTATTTCGTTTGTCTATAGATCCTGTTTTTATTCCCATTACGTAGAACTCTTTTGCTCTACTTCGGTTATCTATATTTTACCTTGATTTTTGGTCACTGTGTTCAAAATTTCAACTCCATGTTACCAATTAACATAATTTTATCAATATTTGTTTTTTAATTCATCTGTCTAGATAAATATGACCTGAACGAGTAGCTATTACAATTAGACTTTAACCGGAAAAGTAAAAAATTTTGAACGTTCAACAGGATTGGAAAAAATCGAATATTTGGAAGATTTTGTTTAATTTTTTACACATCGCTATGACAGGTTCGTTTTTCCCGTAGTTAGTTCGTCTAATGTTGAGCAGTAAAGGAAATGAGACGAATATTAGACAATCGTCGTTTTATCTCGAGCTGCACCACTCATGAATTGTACAGATTGCGAATAAACCTGAATCCTCTCAACCCGTTATGAAATGCCGGCTTGTTGCATTGGCTTCTGGGAGAAAACAAATACATTATTAGATTACATCAACCCTTAGAAACGAGTCGCTGGTTGTATTTATCCCTTCCTCAGGTAAGAAAGGAATACCTTATTACAACAGACTTGCCAACCTACCAGTATCCATATTTTGGCAAGGATGCAACCTCAGTGCGTATTTTATGAACCACAATTGTATAGCTTCGTAGTGGTCCTACAGTTATTGTAGGACCTTGGGCTCCAAATGAGCGGTCTCGAAAACGGAGCGAATAAAGTCTTCTACTGATTTGACAATGATTCACATTTTGGGATCTTCGCAAGTTTACGCCACGCTAGGAGGCAGGAGTAGACAGAAATCATTGCAAATTTATAGCCAGGAAGTAGGAATAGACAGGAATCATTGAAGGAAACAGAAACCACTTCTTTACCAGAATGAGGAAACATCTAACCTGAATAATCGAATCTACGGACAAAATTCTGTATTACACAAGGTGATTACACTCTATATCTCTCTAGGAGAAGCTATAAAAACATTACCGCTAGTAAAATTCAAAGGACAACTTAAAGTTATTTTATGTAACACCTAATTTAAATATACTGTTTGTTCTACATGATTACATTGTTCCTTATTGCAATTTGTGTTCAATATTTTATGTTATTTATATTCCAAAATTAGTACTTAGATAGATATTGTATACAAACTATTCAGTCTATACGAGCTAAAAGCTCACAGACAAAGTTAAGCGTGGACCCTTTTGCTTTATTAACATATACTGTTGGTACCCGGATAACTGTCCCATATTGTTTTTTGTCGCTTTTGAGTTAGCATCGGGAATTATTCCGAAAAAAGACTGAAATTGACATGTTCGTAATGACATATTTAGCTTTTTCAGGTTGATTTCAAAATGGTGTCTAGAGATGAATTCTGGCTAATGAAGGTCATCTTGGCCCAGAAAATATCTATTTGACCATTTTAGACTATTTCTCAGCAAGTGGAAATCGCTATTCTTGCTTTCAAAATGGCATCTAGGATCGATTTCAAACTTCTGGGTTTTTAGAGCACTCATATTTAGTGTAGTTTGGTCATTATATATAGTTTTTCAGAAACCGGAAGTCACCATTTTGAAACTCAAAATGGCGTCTGGGATTGATTTTCAGCCTCTGGCCATCACCCCGCTTCTGAAAATACCTATATCAGGCGCTATTCCAGTACTATACTTCAGAAACTAAGGGATCAACATCAAACAAATGCCATATTCGAAGTTACACATTTAGAGCCCGAAACGACTTAATGCAGTAGTCTTGTAATTTAGTTTTGGTAATGGATTTTTTGTTAAACCATGTCATTTGATTACCTAGAATAATATTGTTTAACAATAGTACAAACCAAGATGGCGGTGAACCGCCAGTTTATGGTGAAATTCGTATATGATGGGACAAAATAAGCGAGTGCTTTCGAAATGTACCTGCATAGTTATTGTGTCCCATAGAGATTTTTTCGCTTATCGTAAAGTAAAAGCAATACAATCCATGTTATTTGATTCTGAACGTTGAATTTGTGATACCATGAAGCTATTTCGGCCGTTGTTTCTGTGAATTATAGCTAAAAATAGTTGGAAATCACGAAATTAGCGGAAAATATTTAATCGCCGTTTTCTCAACTTGTCGTTTTTCATTATGGCACAGTTATGCGGGTACCGGCAGAATAGTGGACCACCAGTCAGATTTATTCAATTTCTTCCAACATTAATCTAAATTTATGAATGTTTCTCGTGATTCTGATGTAGATTGTCTTAATAAGATGTCTCCCGATTGAAAGTTTCTGAAAATCCCTCAAATTTTCATATAAATTGAGTTAATCTAGCGACTGGTCCACTATAGGGAATCTGTCCACTATAGCATAATTTACCCGACGTAACAGCAAACAGATGAACAGAGTTGATTTCGACGTTTGACCAGGTTTCAGTTAGCACGATGAACCCCTTTTCTATAGTGAACTACCCGTCAGATTAACTCGATTAGTTCGAAAACTCGAGGGATATACAGAAAACTTTTGTAAACAAACATCTTATTTAGCCAATCTTCATCAAGATCACTAGAAACTAGACCGACGGAAAATAAGCGAGAATAAAAAAAAATCACTAGAAACATTTATAAATTTCAAATTATGTTAAGAGAAGTTCAGTTATTTGACAAGTGGTCCAATATAAAAAAGGTACACTATAAGAAAGGTCCACTATAAGTTAATTTTTTCTACAACACTCCAACGGCAATCGTGTCATCGGAACCGTAATCAATCACCCAGAGATGTTAACCTATTATGGACCACTCGTCAGATTAGTTCAATTTCCCCAACCATAAATCGGAATTTATTAACTTTTGGGATGCAGATTGGCTGGATTAGATGTTTTTCAATGGAAGTTCCCTGAAAACCCCCTTAAATATTTGCATAAATAATCTGTAGTGGATCACCAATCAGATTAACTCAATTTCTTTTAACATAAATCGGAATGTATAAATGTTTCTCGTGAATCTGATGCAGATTGGTTTAATAAGATCTTTCCCGATGGATATTTTCTGAAAATCCTTCGAGTTTTCGCATAAATTGAGTTAATCTGGCGAGTGGTCCACTGTAGGAAAAGGGTTCACTATAAGTTAACTTACCCTGTCTTGTCCAGCTGGTCTGCATCACAAGGTAGTAGATGGTAGTAGTAGATGGTAAATACGCTTTCGATAGGACTAGTGAGCCCGGTGTCTTCGGCACTGTGATAAATAGAGTCTCCAGTTGCAGGTGTGACAGCACGTGGTGAATCCCAACGTGGATCATGCGAGAGAAAACTGTGTGAGAGTATGTGTAGGGTAGATTGACCTATAGTGAACCACTTCCCTATAGTGAACCACTCGCTAGATTGAGTGATTTTATGCGAAAACTCTAACGATTTTCAGAAAACTTTTATTTTATTCAGCCAATTTGTATCACAAACATTCATAGGGTAAATTAGTGGACCCCTTTATTTTTTTAAGCTATAGTAGACCACCCGTCAGATAAACTCAGTTTCTCTTGTTATAAATCGGAACATGGTAGAATTACCTTAGATGGACCACTTCCTTCAGTGAACCACTTTTCAGAAAAACTGATATAAACCGGATATTTACGAATGTTTCTCGTGTTTTTTACGCAGATTAGTTGGATAAGATGGTTTTCGATAGAAGTTTTCTGGAAATTTCTCGAGCTTTCGCATAAATTGAGTTAATTTGGCCGGTGGTCCACTAAAGAACGTGGTCCATTCAAGGTAGTTTTACCCTATATAAATGCTGGTGATACAGACTGGCTAGATAAGATTTCTCCTGATAGAATTTTTCTGGAAATCCCTCGAGTTTTCTCATGAATTTAGTTGATCTGACTACAGGAGCGTGGTCCACTATAGGCTAGTTTACCCTAAATCCGGATTTATGTTTAGAGAAATGGAGTTGATCGGACGGATGGCCCACTATAGGGTAATAAAATAAAGGGGTCCAATATAGGTTTATTTACTTTGGTATTTACAATGTTTTTCGATTGAAGTTCTTTGAAAATCCCTCGAGTTTTCGAATAAATTCGACTATATGTTAACTTACCCTACTCCGCGAGGCATGATTATATCCATCCGATCGGCAGAAGAAAGACGAGTCCACTATAGAAAAGAGGTTAACTATGGTTCAATTCAGCTTAGTTTGTGTTGCTCATTGAAATTACTACAATTAACACACTATTTGATGTTTGCATCACAAATACATTTAGGGCAGCACACACACAGCCCTGTACCCAAATTTTCTTTCATTTCATTTTTCGTGCGAAAGATGAAAAAATACCCTATAGTGAACCGCTATAGTGTATCACTCGCCAGATGAACTAAATTTATGCGAAAACTCGAGGGATTTTCAGAAATCTTCAATCGGGAAACATCTTGTTCAGCCAGTCTGCGTCACAAACATGCATAGATTCTGATTCATGGTAAGAGGAATTGACGTAATCTGACGGATGGTCCACTATAGGTTAATTCACCCTTTGTGTTCTCTGTGATGTCCGCTTGAAAAATATTTATATTCATTTTTTTTAGTTTCTTATTTTATATTTCTTGTTTCAATACAACTATGCACATAAACAAATAACAATTCGCTGACGTGCCTGAAAACCGGTCATCAGTGTTAAGCTGAATTATGACAGTGCTGTGTTATATTTACCAACGACTGCAAACAGTACATCCCGGAACAAATCCAAATGCTTATTGAAATAGGAATTTGATCTATGAATCTCCAACGAGAGCAGGTTTTCAAATCTGTCCATTGGCTTTACGAACACATATGACAATGACAAAACATCCTGCCATCCTGTTGTGTATGAAGCAAAATTTGTCATAGCATAGCTAGGAATCACTCAACTTCCAACAACTAGAAATGGATTTTCCGATTCATCCGTGTGCTGTACCCACCTATATCTGCCCACTGGACAATATTTTCTCTCCTAGACTTGAGAGCGTGATGTGAGATTTGTACAAACGGGGCATATATTCTCCGCGGAACTATACTCTGAGCAAAATGATCCGTTCGGTTTGAAACTAATATCGAGATAAATGTGTTTGAACGTCAAATTTGGTTTCATTCCCTGCATTTCGCGGAATCTGTTGCTCAGAATATCAATTCGGAATGAAAGGTATGAGGTTTGATGACCCATCGATGAAGATGACGTGGTTTGGTCACTACCGAGCGAGCTTGTCTCTCGACTTGAGATTGCTGAATACCTACTATTAGTGTTCTACATGAATCAGTGTAAAAGATGCTCTGAAGCTTGTGGTTTTGTGGTTTTCAAGACATGATTGGTGAAATATGTACCATTTAAACCCGCATTACCCCTCGTTGACGTCACTGAACTTTTCGCCTAGTTTCCTAGTTTCCGCTGTTGGCAATTTATCATAAACGCACAACAATAAATAGCCTCCGGTTTACGATATGTTCATCGTCGCATCGGAATGTCCTATTATTTCCTAGTTCGAAGTATGCGAATGATGAAGAAACTGCGGGACGACAACCGTATGGCAATGGGGGGCGTGGGGGTTTTTAAGGTAATAATTTATGGCATCGCATAAAAGAAATTCCCCGAATTGCTGACTTATGCTAGAAAGACCTGCCGTCGTTATAAATTGCTGTTCTTTGAAAATTATGTGACTGCTCCGGTGTCAAACAGCTGGATTAAGTTGAGATTGGTATTGGGGGGTTCTTGTTCGCCTTTATTTTCTAAAATTTAATTTAAGACACCAAGTACTTCATCAACTTTCATAAAACAAGCTGTGGAGCAGCGAATCCGTAATACCGTCAGTCAATTTACCCGATTCCGATTTCCACTGTTGAGTGATGTCCCCGCCCCATAACATGCGAAAATTGAAAACATCGTGTGGTAATCCCGTAGAGGCTTATTATCAATGCTTTGCTGTTCGAACCATTTCTACCGTATAATTGCAAAATGTATTCAACTAAAACTCAGATTTCACCGTTCCATTCCACGTCTAACGTTCGGAAATGCATCCTGTCTGTTATTTGCGATGCTTCAGCGGACGCAAGCCGATTCCGTCGTTGAGTGGGAATTGACTTATCACCCATCAATAGGTTTGCAACGGAGTCGATTGAAACGAACATACGGCGCGTACCGGCAAGGATGCTTGTTTGGAGCCAGAATGAGATGGAATAACTGGATTATTGTTGGTGCGGTTTAGTGAATGAGATTGATTTTGCCCCGGGACTCCCGGAGGTATTGGTACTGACGGAGTTTTCAGAAACCGCACTATTAGAGTAGTTTTTGCGGTATTGTCTGCAATAAAAGACTATACAATGTATAATACACGCTAAACAAAAAATGTCTGCTTTCTAGAGTGAAAATATTTCATCAATGTGCGAACTACAGTTTTCAGTCGAGAAAACCATTCTGTTTAAAATATTCATTCCCATGAATCATGCAATGAATGTTACCTTTCAAACTAGTCGATTCCGATCGCTATTCAGACGGGAAATAATTGAAATACAGAAACACCAGTGAAAAAAAAAAAACAGAAATCTCATGCCTGCTGGTAACAGTGCAGAATTAAACAAATAAATTTTCTGCATTCTCGTTCAGCAACAGCATTGCAGGCACGAGCGCAAACTTTCTACGGAAAAGTGTCTCGCTACACTTTGCTGAAGCGGATTTTTAGCTAGCGGCTTCGAGTAGAAGTGATTTTTTAAGTATTTTTGAACACTATGTTTATATTTCTTTTTTAATGTATTCGGAACACTTAAACCTGTAACGATTATTGTTTTCGATAATTTTTTTTACTAACTCGATCGCAAATGTAATCAATATTTATTAGTACTAAACTTATTTCTTGATAATCTGTGCCGATTGATACATTGCAATAAACAAAAGTTCGCACTTAATTGCAGAAATGAAATCAAATAATGGTCGCTCTGTGGCTCACGATTTGGGTTAAACTGATTTTCCGGTGTTTAACAAAACACTGTTGTTTATGGAGTAAATAAATTTAAAGAAATCCACTCAAAACTTAGTTTCATTCAACATTCACTTGTGTTAAACTGAATGGAATGGAATGGAATGAGGGAGCAAAAACTGTATAAGACACAATTTTGCATGAGTTAAACAAACATGAAGCGAATCAAGCAAGTACTTATTTATGCTAGTTGCAGCGGATCTCAGCATCGATAGCGGCTGATGCAGTGAGGCACTTTAGTGAAATGCAGTCTCTGTGCGATAGTGGGCACTAGTAAATGCATTCAATGAAAAGTTGACTCATTTTGACAACACATGAGCCGTCTAGTTTTGAATGTTAAATCAGCTTTTCACTGTTTACTTTATCACAAGGAATACTTTATTCGCCCTGTCAGTGATAACGCAAAGATGTGATCGGCATCTTATCCGATACAAAAATGAACAACAAATTGTCCTTTTCAGGATGAAATAAAAACTTGATTGAAGAGTTAATATTTTATAATGAGTTAATTCACATTTTTGAATTTGAAAAAGTTATAAATTTTACTTCATCTCCGTGTCTCAAAACGTACTGAATTATCTTTTCGTTCAGTCATGAGCACGATATCCGAAAACATTTCATCTCAAAATTTAAAAATTGTCAAGCCCCAACCATGACAAGCAACTTACTATATTATTGAAAATAGTCAATCCTTGTTGAAGCGCAAAATTCGATTGATCAGATTAGTCAACGTTTATTTACTAGAAAAAATTACTGACACGCAAGCAGCCGGGTTATCTTTCTTGTAAAAGTATTCTACTTCAACCTTGCGGTCGTGGTCTTGCACACAACTCTCCTGTTTTTCTTCCATTTTACAAGCCTTGTAGATCCTCACTTTCACAATATTATAGCAAATTTTCTAAATTATTTTTCAAAGTAAATTATTATGAATTCCAGTCGACAACGTATCTACCTAAAATAAAATGAGGCATGCAAACTGAATTTTATTTTTTTGAGTCGCGACTTTTCTCGGTTCTGCCCCACAGTGCCCACGTAGAAAAAGCTGAAATCTACATAGCTTCGGAATATTTTGACGTAGGACTACGTCTTTGTTTTATATACTAGATTACACTTTGTGAAATTGAAAATGAAACCGGCAAATGTTGCGTCAGATTTCAAACGATTACAGCAAGCGAACGACTTAATGCATCTTAGTCACTTATCTGTCGGTGGATAGATAAAATGTGTAACAATTGTTTGATATAATGTTTAACATTGTTGCTTTACTGCTTAATGGTAGAAAAAGTTGAAAAGTTCCAAGGTCAAGCTTTCCCATACATTGCCCTCGTTATTGGCTTGCTTCCCGAGCACAGATAACAATAACATGGACGAAATAAATTCCACTGCCTACATATTTTGACTCAACAAAGGGTTTTGGTTTGTTTGTCTTTCTCTAAGCTGCGTGGCCACGCCCTAATGGCAAAAATCTACTCTGAACTCGATACAAAAGACTGCGTGTAGAAAATTCAGCTTCAGTTTAGTTTGTTACACAATAGCGAGTGCAGTGCAGCTGTTAAAGGTACGTGACATTGAGAAACGAGAGCTGCATACGAGTCAACTTCCAGGTACTGCGGAACATGTTACCTTAATTTTGCATACGGCAGCAACAGTTACCATCGTACGCTGCAGAATATTTAGCTGGCACAGCTACTGGAGGGCACAGCGGAGAGCAAACTTTTTTATGCGCGGCCAAGAAGAATATTCAATGCTACCGATGGTGCGATTATCAGCACGAATTTCTAACTGAAATTATGGAATCGATTCTTTTCAGAACTTTAGATGCTTGAAGATAAGAGTTATGAGAATTTTCGCAAGGCGTCGTACACACGTAACGCATGTAGGGGGGGGGGGGGGATAATAGTCTGCGTTACTTATTGTCACGTAGGAGGGAGGGGGGTAGTAGAGACAGTTACGTAACTGTGATGTTTGCTCGAAATTGAAAAGGAGGAGGGTCAGGCTGTTCATCGTTACGTAAGTTTAGGGGAGGGAGTCATGTCGAACGTTACCTATCGTTACCTACGGGGGGAGGAAGTCTGAAATCTAGATTTTTAGCGTTACGTAATTTGTGTACGACACCCAACTACTACTAGTTTAAAATTTTCATGTATTCATGCATAGTTAGTTTTACAATAACGACCATCAAAAATAAACGGTAGTGTTACCTATGAACAATTTAGCGCAGCATATAATATATACATTTAGTCCTACGTCACCATTTCATACAACCCCTAGGGCTGTATACCTTGTAGTATTTTTTCCTAGAGACGTGAACGAAGCGCCTCCACCAGGAGTTTCAGAATTCGTGTCATTTTGTAAGGATCAGAACAAAGGTCATAGGTTCCGATGCAAATTCAAGTCATATAGTATGGAGCAGTGACGCAATAGACAAAAGAGGTAAATGCCTACTAGAATATAAAACTAAAAATAGTATAGATATTTGTTACGAAGAGACTGACTTCACTTTCATGAACTCCGTAAGACAAGAATCAAAATCAAAGACTCTATTAAAGAAATTTTTTGGGATCTTTTTTGAGAAAGTTCGGCACGTTCTGCTCACAAAGACTTTATCAAAGAAATTTTTTGAGATCTCAGAAACACGAACTGGGGTCTATACTATTCCGATCTATCAGTGGGCGGCAACTTTCAGGATGCCAAAAAATGTCTCTGTCTGTCCAAGTACCAAACAGAATCTTCCAAGCGTATTACAAGCAGGGCTCTACACTTTCGAAACATAGCAATGAAACTGAAGATTTCGCGCAGTCTTTCAGATTCGAACAGTTTCATATTTAGTTGATTTCTTTCATCGAATCACGATGAACATTTTCCATGTCAAAAAGATTTGACAGAGGGTTTTCACCCGTCTGTTGTTCATCGGATCGTTTCAAATGAAACTGGAGACTGTTTCGATTGACAGAGAGAGAGAGAGACTCTTTTCTTTCCATCGTTTGGTGACATTTTTCTAACACCGCAAGCCGCAATTGAAATGGCAATGGCATCCAATGAATACGTCACGCAAATTCCGATCAATAGCTAAGCTTAAGTATTTTTAATAAATATTAGTAAATAATTAGTATGCGTGTCCAATCACAAATGGCGACTTCTGAATACTGTTAGAAAATTTGTAATTTTTAATTGTTAAGATTTGTTTGCTTTCGCAGTTAGGACTTAACATTCATTCATAGGGACTTAAACCTACTTGTCAAAAAGGAGAAGTAAACTTACAACTAACTTAACTGCTAACTTATTGGCTATAAAGAGAGCTTATCGTAGCAATTGAGAATCGCAACGGTTTTTGTCGAAAATTGTTAATAATTTTATTTGACATAGCTTCTAATGTTTCAACACCAGTACTAACTTACTTACTTACTCACTTTGTTGGCTAACGGTCCACCGGTCTAGGGTCGAACGAATTAGAGATGTCCAGCTTCTTCTGTCTTGGGCAGCCGTTCTCCAGTCTCCTCTTACACCAGCAGATCGTGCATCTTCTTCCACCGCGCACATCCACCGCGTGCGAGGCCTACCACGGAGTCGACGGCCTCTTCCTGGTTCGCTACTGAAGAGAGTTTTGGCGGCTCTCTCGTCAGGCATTCTGGCTACATGTCCAGCCCACTGAAGCCTGCCCCGCTTTATTACCTTCACCATATCAGCAAGTTTGTATACCTGGTACAACTTTTTTTTTTTTTTAAGGGGGGATAGCTTAAGTATTTATGATAAATATTAGTAAATAATGAGTATGTGTGTCCAATCACAAATGGTGACTTCTCAACACTGTTAGAAATTTGTAATTTTAATTGTTAGGATTTGTTTGCTTTCGCAATTAGGACTTATCATTCGTAGGGATTTAAACCTACTTGTCAGAAAAGGGGAAGTAAACTTACAACTAACTTAATTGCTAACTTATTGGCTATAAAGAGAGCTTATCGTAGCAATTGAGGATTGCAACGATTTTTGTCGAAAATTGTTAATAATTTTATTTGACATAGCTTCTAATGGTTCAACACCAGTAAGTCTATGTAATTCGAGTGTACCAAACCAAGGAGGACGCTTCAAAATCATTTTCAGAATTTTATTCTGAATCCTTTGGAGCGTTTTCTTCCTTGTTGAACAGCAACTTGACCAGATCGGTACAGCATAAAGCATTGCTGGTTTAAAAATTTGTTTGTAAATCAAAAGTTTGTTCTTTAAACAAAGTTTAGAATTCCTGTTAATGAGAGGATATTAACATCTCGTATATTTGATGCACTTGGCTTGTATACTCTCAATGTGCTCTTTGAAAATATCATTTTCTTTATCATAAATTAGTCCCAAGTACTTAACCTTGTCGGACCAACTTAAAATAACCCCATTCATCTTGACAACGTGATTATTGTTTGGCTTGAGGAAAGAAGCCCTAGGCTTATGCGGAAAAATTATCATTTGAGTTTTAGAAGCATTGGGAGAGATTTTCCACTTTTGCAAGTAGGAAGAAAAAATATCTAAACTTTTCTGCAATCGACTGCATATGACACGAAGACTTTTTCCTTTTACGGAAATGCTTGTGTCATCGCAGAACAATGACTTTGTGCATCCTGGAGGCAAATCAGGAAGATCTGAAGTGAATATGTTGTACAGGACTGGACCCAAGACTGAACCTTGAGGCACACCTGCTCTGACAAGAAATCTATCAGATTTTGAATTCTGATAGACAACCTGCAGAGTTCGATCAGTAAGATAATTTTTTAAAATTTTGATTAGGAAAATTGGAAAATTAAAAGTTTGCAATTTCGCAATCAAACCTTTATGCCAAACACTGTCGAATGCTTTTTCTATGTCTAAAAGAGCAGCTCCAGTGGAATAACCTTCAGATTTGTTAGCTCGTATCATATTAGTAACTCTGAGCAATTGATGAGTTGTGGAATGCCCATGGCGAAATCCAAACTGTTCATTTGCAAAAATTGAATTTTCGTTGATGTGTGACATCATTCTGTTAAGAATAATTCTCTCAAACAGTTTACTTATTGAAGAAAGCAAACTGATTGGTCGATAACTTGAAACTTCAGCTGGGTTCTTATCCGGTTTTAAAATGGGAGTAATTTTTGCATTTTTCCATAATTTGGGAAAATATGCAATTTTGAAGCAGCAATTGAAAATTTTCACTAAAAATTCCATTGTGCTCTCAGGGAGATGTTTGATTAGTATATTAAAGATTCCATCGTCACCAGGTGCTTTCATATTTTTGAAATTTTTAATAATTGATTTAATCTCAT
Source organism: Wyeomyia smithii (assembly GCF_029784165.1). Lineage (NCBI taxonomy): Eukaryota > Metazoa > Arthropoda > Insecta > Diptera > Culicidae > Wyeomyia > Wyeomyia smithii. The sequence goes on along the minus strand of NC_073695.1, from coordinate 53,229,273 downwards.
TCAAGTTAGTTTCAATTATTTCTGCAGGTAAAAAATTCTGGGAAGAAATTAAATCAAATTGACGTGTGACTTCATTTTCAATTGGACTCACAAAATTCAAATTTGAGTTATGAACACTCTCAAACTGCTGAGCAAGTCTTTGAGCCTTTTGTTCATTGGATACAAGAAAACGTTCACCATCTTTTAAAACTGGAATAGGCTTTGAAGGTTTCTTAAGAATCTTCGACAGCTTCCAAAATGGTTTTGAATATGGTTTCAATTTTTTAACTTTAGTCTCAAAATTTTGATTTCTCAGAAGAGTAAATCTATGTTTAATCTCTTTCTGTAAATCTTTATAAATAGTTTTAAAAACAGGGTCACGAGAACGTTGATATTGACGTCTGCGGACATTTTTCGAACGAATTAGAAGTTGAAGATTTTCGTCAATTATTGGTGAATCAAATTTCACTTGAGCCTTTGGAACAGAATAATTCCTGGCATCAACAATTGCACATTTTAATGCTTCCAAAGCGGAATCAATATTCACTTCGTTTTGCAAATCAAGCTCATTATTGAAATTTCTCTCAATATAATTTTTGTATCTTTCCCAATTAGCTTTGTTATAATTAAAAACAGAGATCATAGGGTTTAAAACTGATTCATGTGATAAAGAAAAAGTTATTGGAAGATGGTCAGAATCAAAGTCAGCATGTGTGATCAAATCACTACATACATGACTTTGATCTGTAAGCACCAAATCAATTGTTGAAGGGTTTCTTACAGAAGAAAAGCATGTAGGACTATTCGGAGACAAAATAGAATAGTATCCTGAAGAACAATCATTGAATAAAATTTTGCCATTGGAATTACTTTGAGAATTATTCCATGAACGATGTTTAGCGTTAAAATCGCCGATTATGAAAAATTTCGAACGATTTCTGGTGAGTTTTTGTAAATCACCTTTAAAATAATTTTTGAGCTCGCGTGTGCATTGAAATGGTAAATATGCTGCGGCAATGAATAAAATCCCAAGTTCAGTTTGAACTTCAATTCACAAAGTTTCAATAACTTTCGTCTCAAGATGGGGAAGAGCACGATGTTTGATTCGGCGATGAATAACAATTGCAACTCCACCGCCGGAACCCTGAATCCTATCATATCTATGAACCACGTAATTGGGATCATATTTTAATTTTATGTTAGGTTTCAAAAATGTTTCAGTAATAATTGCAATATGCACATTATTTACTGTTAAAAAATTAAAAAGCTCATTCTCATTGGCCTTCAATGAGCGAGCATTCCAATTTAATATTTTAATTGTTTTATTTAAAATCATTGCTAAATTTTAAACTAGAAACAATTTTAATAGTAAAATTTGTGCCTATTTGAATGGCTTCAAACATTGATTTTGCCTGCAACATGGCGTTCATAAGATCGAACATTGCCTGTTGCAAAAAAGAAAGTTTACCTGCCGTAATAGGCCCCAGGCAGTTGACATTAGAAAAAATATTTTCGGTAGCAATATTAGCTGGAGTGATAGGTGTACAATTATTTTCTAGCGTGTTTTGCTTACCCATATTAACGGTCATTTTCGAACTACCAACACTAGGCGGTATAATGTTCGAACTACCTGTAACCTGTGCATAAGTTAAACGGGTATGCAAAGGAGTAGGTAAACTATGCGTCACTGGCACGCTTGGAGAATTTTGTTTTGAAGTTGGTTTTAATTGAGAAATTGAATTTTGTTTACCTTGCCTTGCCTTAACAATTGCTAAACGGACTGGGCATTGATAAAAATTTGACATATGGTTGCCGTTACAATTCGCACAGCGAAAATTTTTACTCTCTTTCACAGGACATGTGTCCTTTTTGTGAGAAGAGTCTCCACAATTAAGACATTTTTGGTCCATGTTACAGAATTTGGAACCATGGCCATAACGTTGGCAAGTACGGCATTGGGTGATATGCTTTTCACCTCCGCCATACTTCCTATAAGTTTCCCACTTTACACGCACATTATACAAAGCATGTGCTTTTTCAAAAAATTTTAAGTTGTTAACCTCATTGCGGTTAAAATGAATTAAATAATTAACAAGGGAAATTCCAGCTCTCTGACTGTTTTCGCCTCGTGATTTTTGTTTCATTAGAATTACTTGGGTAGGGGCTATGCCAAGTAATTCTGTTAAAGTAAGTTTGATCTCATCAACGGTTTGATCGTTGGTGAGACCTTTCTACCTGGTACAACTCGTGATTCATGCGTCTGCACCACACTCCATCTTCCAGTTTACCGCCAAGTATCGATCGCAAAACTTTACGCTCAAAAACTCGGAGCACTAGTCGATCAGCTTCCTTTAGCGTCCTTGCTTCATGTCTGTAAAGGGCCACCGGGAGTATCAGTCTCCTATACAGCGCTAGTTTTGTGCGAGTTTACAAACTACGGGACCTCAGCTGGTTACGTAGTCCGTAGAAGGCCCTGTTCGCAGCTGTAACTCGTAGTTTTACTTCACGGCTCATATCGTTGTAACTTGTCACAAGCGTACAAAGATAAACGAATTCGTCAACCAGTTCAAATCGTTCCTAATCTATCTCCACCTCAGCACCAAAGTCACGGGGATTCCCACGCTCCCTGAAGAGCGATGTTGAACGGTAAGCTGGAGAGCACGCATGATTTCGATCCCTCCAGCGTCATTCAAATCAGCCTAATTAGGTTCGTAGGGAAACCGTGTTCCAGCATGATCTGCCACAGCTCGTTTCTTTTCACTGAGTCGTATGTCGCCCTGAAGTCCACAAACAGATGGTGAGTCGGTAAGTTGTACTCCCGGAACTTATCGAGGATCTGTCGCAGGGTGAAAATTTGATCCGTCGTGGAACGCCCTTGTCGAAAACCAGCTTGGTATTCGCCAACAAAGAATTCCGTTAAGGGTCTCAATCTGAAGAACAGGATACGAGGGAGCACTTTATATGCAGAGTTGAGCAACGTTATGCCCCGGTAGTTGCCACAATCCAATCGATGGCCCTTCTTATAGATAGGGCATATGAGGCCTTCCAACCAGTCGTTCGGCATTTGTTCATCCGCCCAGATCCTTAGTATTATATGGTGGATCGCATAGTACAGTCGCTCGCTTCCCGCTTTTAGAAGCTTGGCCGGGATAGCGTCCTTCCCAGCGGCCTTGCCGGTTTTCCGCTCACTAATCGCCATTTTCTCCTCCTCCTGTGTTGGTGGCTCTACAGCTTGTTCGTCACTCATAATCGTCGTCCTGTTCCTGTTCTGCTCATCCGGCTCCACACCGTTCAATAGCGCCTGAAAATGCTCCTTCCACCTGGCTGCAACCGTCGGTTTACCAGTAAGCAGGTTGCCGTCCTTGTCATTACACTCATTACACATGACCGGCACAGGGAAATTAATGCTTCTGACTCTGTTGACAGTTCTATAGAATCTCCGCACGTGGTTTTGAGCATACCTGTCTTCGTACCTCTCTTTGTGCTGACGCGTAGCCGCAGTGAGCATGCAGCTCCAGGCACGGTTCTTCTCATCTGTCGCTCTCTGGCATTCGGCATCAAACCAGCTATTAGGCTGTCTTCCACGCGTCATACCCACCACCTCTCTCGCAGTCGTTTCGATAGCGCCGTGGATACTGCTCCACAGCCTATTTATATCAAAACCATACAAACATAAAATCGTCTCCTGCTGCGCTGCGGCATGTCTGCTTGCTACTGGCCGATCCGGATATAACTACAATGAAAACTAGCTTTTATACGTGACGAATAACAGTTATACTTCCGGTGGGCGTGTCTCTACCCAACAAAGCAACAATAACAAATCGTTTAAAAAGTCAATCCGCTTGAATACTGTAGTGTTTGAAATGCCTCATTGCGGGTATGCGGTATGGGAATACTGCGTGGCTGTGGTATCCATTTTTCATGTGATCATTATGTTTATCTTTCACGGATAAGTAATGTAAATATTGTGATTACGTTTTTCAACAACAAACAATAACATTTAATGCAATTGTGTGTCAGACGTGAAACAAAATTAATCACCTTCTGAATCGGAGGGGCTATCATCGGGAAAATTCAATTATAAATGCAAATACAAATGTTATTACTGATCCGGTACTTGTTGTTTACCCTCACCCATGTGCTCATTTCTACATTGGATAAAGCGATGTAGTTTGTCCATTTTTCAATCAATAAATCTTAGATTTACATGCTACATAGGCCTTAGAATATTTTGAAGTGTCTAGCAAAGTAATTCCCAACAGATTGAACATGTAGATAAAACATAAACATGAACAAAAACCATTCGTCCGAAACGTTTGCCACAGCAGCATTAACCAGCAATATTTCTGTGTGGAAACGCTTCTCAAATGAAGTGTAACCAGTGCGCAAATGGAACTTCATTTAGCAATCACGCCGAAACATTATCTGATTTGCTCTGTTCACTGCCGGCCTTCTGTCTGCACAATATTGCTACAATTTTCACCGGAGGTGATTACCACCCTTCTCCGCAGCCCTACTGCTAGCCCAGTGCCGATAGAGGTTACGTTACGTTTTGCGTTCGCAATGGTGATGAATCTTTTGGGCGGGTTTTCTATCTCGACAAGTTCTCATCTTGTCGCAGATAGAAACTGCAGCCGGTCGACTTTGACTCCGGAACCATCTGTACGAAGTTGACTATCTTTGCTCTGGTAGGCGCCACGTCTGTTGCAAGCAAGAGATGCTCAATTTCACTGCTGAATATTCAAACACTGTAATTGATGTTGTCATCCATATTTAATATTCGCCAATAACTTTATGCACTCTTAACACATGCGTTTGCTGTTGTCCTTGTCAGCAAAATTCCCTCGTCTCAGCTTTCGAGCAACCCCATCGGTGCAAGGTTGCTCTCTCGGACCGTGACTTTCTCTGCATAGGACAACAAAAATCGGCGTTTCTTCAGTCGGAGCCTTCACCAAAAAACCACATCACCTTACGCCAAAAATGGGAGCAGCCTCGATAGCGTCGTCGTCGCCGTCGTCGTCGTTCACTGTTCCGGTGGTACTATCAAAGTATCCGCCCTAGTCCCGGCTCAGCTGATGGTGGTCTAGCGCTAAAGTGGCAGTACCTACTAATACTATTGCTTACTTGCTGCCGCCGACCTTCTAGAGCGCTTAGTTGCGGCAAAGAGCTGTCAAGAAAGCTGTTTGCTAAGAGGAAAAATTTTCTTGTTTGCTCTGAACTCTGAAGATTGTGTTTACCGGATTGCGGAGGCTCTGCTTATTGGGAAAAACTAGTTGTTCTAGAGCTTCTTCAACATTTCTTCGGAGTCAATATGTTTGTACAGGGATCACTGTAATGGAAATGTTCAAGCCAGTCACTAAGCCAATTTAAGAATGGTGAACCAATAACGGTGAAGACTTCTACAGTTTGATTGAGAGTAGCTATGTGCGTTTACACCTGCAAAAAATGCTGTGAATCGTTGAGGAAATAATTACACAGCGAGCTTCCTGTACATTATTACCAGAATAATCATAAATACGCCTCTTGTTTTTCTCTAGGGCATACACTGCATACCGCTGTTGATTTATTCATTTAATTATGGTTTTTCTGCTGGAGCAGCTTTTAAGGAAACTGCAAAATGTTCGTCTCATTCAACCGCAGCCACTTATTTGATTTATGATTTTCACTCCTACTGACCGGCAGTTGGCTGCTTACCTTTGACTCTGCGGAGGTTAAAATTGGATGTCGGTCAGCAAGTTTCTAACATTTGCCACCAGTTATGATAAATCACATTTCTACTCACTTCAGTGCAGGCAATTCGCAAGCAGTGGGTTTCAAGTGACCCTCTCAGGGTGTAATTACTGTTCGTAGATTTATCGTCCGCTTCAGCAAAGGTCAAGGTAAAATCATTATCGCACTCAGAGCGGCTGATTAAAATTCAAAACAACCATCAAATTATCGTAGTATTATTATCCCCAATAAAACTCCAAAACCGAAGCACGATATCATATATTACAATCTGATAGGTTTGGCGAAAACTGGTCTTCGCATTGATTTTGATGATCGCTAGAAAAATAAAATAAAAAATAATATCCTGCTCGAGCTTGACAGCTGCTGCCGGTGCGTGAATTTGAATATCGCAAACCGCATTTCCCCGTACATTCGCATTCATGATGTGTGAAGGGTCGTAAACCAATACTGAGTGCTTTTTGTACGCCCTTTTTCCGGTTCAACAAGATCGCCCCAAACGCGTGGGTTGTTTATAAAGGAAAGTCCAATTTTCAGGAAAGCGCTCCCTTGGAAAGAATAAAAGTTTCAACACGACAGCTTGCCCGCTGTGATTTCCGTTCAATGCGCGCACCAGTTGCCGGGTTTGATTGGCTTTTTCAACAACACAGGGAGCAAGCCTTGTTCGAATCGGAAATATGTATAGGTACCCCCAATGTGAGTGTGATTTAGGTGGAAATCAGCTTTCAAAGTGCCCATATGTAGCAGCAATATATGTCAATGATAATTTTTATCTCTCATGATTGCATCATAAATTTTTGTGTGTGGTATAAAATTTCAAATTACGAATCCAAATTGAAATCGTTAAACGAAACCTGGTTTGTTTCCCTGTAAACTTTTCAGGAGGCATTTTTCCAATCAAATATTAGAAATGTAAAAAAATTAAATTTATTGGTTAGCTCATTTCTCATTTATATAAACCAGTAAATAGGTTATAAACCTAATTTTAATAATCAATCGAGTTTAAATAATCCGGAAGGTTCTATGTTTAAATTAACGCACCATCTGTCAAGGAAAAAGTTCATTATGCTAGTTTATCTACTTGATCTGCCGGTTTAACATCCAGTTTTACCTCATTTACCTTTTACGGATTCGTATTTCTGTCCATTCATGAAAACTTTCCCCCTTTTGTCCAAAAGAGTTTATTAATAAATAAGAGTTTATTTATAAATTAGTTTCTCAAAACCTTGTAATATCACTTTTTACATGAATGTTTGTTTTAACTAAAAAAATCACAAATAAAAGAGTAGAAGGTGGTTAGAAATTATCGATATATTAAACAAAATGCGAATTAAATAGAAGTTGATGAAAAAGTTATTGTTTTCGTAGTAAGGTAATGTATCATGATCCGAACAATTTAGACTATTTTCATCGAAACAATCTGTTTGTTTAGTTTATAGAAGCAATAATGTTGAGCTTACAGTGTGTCGAACAGTTGACATTTTTGCATGACACCGTATCGAAAAGTATTGTTGCCTCTCTTGCAGACTGCGACAGCAGCGTTCAACTGTACGCCTCTTTTTTGAGAGAATCGTGTGACTAAAAGCCAACACGGATGGTTAACGATTCTCTTTTGTGCCGATCTCCGGCCGCTTCGATATCTCAACTGTCGCATTGTGCGAATGACAATAATTAGCAATCATGCGACAGTTTAGTACAGTAATAAGATGGAAAATGGATAATTTCTATATATGTACTGCCGAAAAATACTGTCAATCGTGTACACCAGAAGATTTGAATCCCAACTTCAAACTTTTTCATTCGAAAATAGTTCGCTG